>NW_021853527.1:59261-89724 GCF_003651465.1 Formica exsecta
TTGACCTTAACGATGCCATCCAAGGTCAAACCAATGACACCATCTTATGTTCCCCTCAAAACCATACAATTTTTGTTCAAAACGTTTTTCTCTAAAATGCTTAGTTTTTGAAAAAAAGGGGTGTACGGGTGGTCTAGGACACCCTCTAGGACAACTTCGTCGCGCGCCTAGCGACCACAAACTTTTGGGTTGTCTCTGGGCCGTTCTTTGTCGCCGCGCACTTATACTCACGTGAATTGGTTAATGTTTTTTAATTAATTTCTCAATAATTATTACGAAAATCGCAAAATGGTACAGGACCTTTCTGATCAGTTTACTGTGCTTTACCCGCTCAGGAGCGTTGGCACAATCTTTACCGGACACCCTGTATATATACAGGGTGGTCCTCGTAACGGTCGCCACAATTTTTAAGGCACTTACAATAATCTGACATAAAAAAGTCATAAACAGAAATTTATCAGTTTCTAACCGGCAACAAATTGCAAGAATAAAAATTGACCAAACATTTTTTTACTTACCTTTTCTCATGGCGAAATCTAAGATGTCTTTGAGTTCCATCCAATCCACTTCCAAGTCATCGCCAGCAAGTTTCTTGAAGAATTCCCTAACTTTTTCGGTATTGCGATCTTCTTCGGGTTCGTTGCGAACCTGCAAATAGTATCAAAATAAATCTTTAATATGATAAACATAATCTTTGACAAGTCAAACTCTCCCCGCATTTCTCTCCTAAAATTTATGTTCCAGATACTTTCGTTTTATATATGTTAGTAGTTTTAATTTCAACAAGATATGTAAAATCTATATGTGTGCATATACAGTGTATTAGCATTTTCGTATATAGCAGGTTTAATCGCTTTGAGAGCGATTAATGACGTCATTGCATCGTCTCTGCTAATAAAAAGCTTGAATTCATAGTAAAATATAGTGATTAATTGAACTGGGTTGGATTAACCCGTACATTCGAAAACGCTATATATATATGAGTACACATATACAGAAAAGTAATATACGTAGGTCGATCAAATATGAATGAGACTTTTCGAATAGAAGCAAGATACTTTAATGCTCGTTGTTGTAACAATAGTGGGCTATTGATAGACGTGTCTAGACAAACGTGTAGCTCTAACAATACACGTTTGTTTCTACAATCGTTTGTAGTACAATAGTAAGCACGATGAGTGAACAGAAGGTGCCTGTCTCGGTTGCGCAACGCATAATCATTAAATTTTTAACGCGCGAACATGTTAAACCAGCTGAAATTTTGTGTAAATTACGCGTACAGTTCGGTAAGAACACATTATCGAAGTCCCAAGTAAGCAAATGGCATAAGTTTTTTTGTGAAGATCGTGGAAAAGTTGCAAATTTGACTGATGCGCGTCGATCAAGCACGAACATTACGCCTGAGATCATTCAACAATTTCCTTCTTGAAGACGACCAACGAATAACTGCTCGTGAAAGTAAAGGGACTAGCATAAGTTATGAAAATGTGCAAACGATCATTGAGAATGTGTTACGATTTTGAAAAATCACTGCATGATGGGTGCCTCGAATTTTGAATGCAGATCAAAAGGCCGTAAAGACTGAAATCTCTCAGAAGCTTTTGGATCGCCATGCAATGAAAGGAAACGCATTTTTGATACGTATTGTCATATATGATGGATTTGTTTGACTTCTTTAAAAAGCCTTATGGGGAGAAAGATTTTCCAACGACAATGAGATGGAAGACTTCGTGCGCAATTGGCTTCTTACTCGTCCTGCTACTTTTTATAAAGCAGGGATAAAAAAACTGCCAGTATGGTGGCAAAAATGTGTAAACATTAGTGGATGCTATGTAGACAAATAATTTTATGTTAGTTTTCACGTGTATTAATCGAATAAACATTTTTTGAACAAGTCTCGTTTATATTTGATCCACTCTAGTACATTACAGAAACGAGAAACTGTACATATAAAATTATTAGCATAAGCTTGAGCGCACATAATAATCCAGCGACAGCATATTTACTTTTACTTCTTGCAAATGTATATACAGCATATATCATAGTCTTTTGTGTGTTATTGTGTAACATGTATAGACATGCATTTTACTTACATTATCTTCATTGTGCTCCTCTTTACCGCTCACAGAGTTAATCACCTAAAAGCCAAGCGACATAAACATGCAAATTGTTATGTGTTAATAACAAGTACACAAGACAACTACAAATGAAGACAAAAGTTAGATTACATTGGGGAAGCTGGATATGTAACTCAATTACACAGTGCTGATCAATTTTATGATTTGTGCGGTTTAACACTAACGGTTTAGCAATACTGTAATTGCCAGCTCTTGACAACATATTATGTTTATCAAGCTGTATCAATGCTGTGTGAATTATCAGCGATTATTTTGTAGATTGAAGAAAATGTGTATTTGTTGCTTTCAGTGTAAAATATAATTACAGAATCCTAAACAATATTTGTATAATCTGGAAATCTTTCAATATTTCAAAATGTTTACAAACTTTATCCCCTATCCCATTTTGAAAAATTGATAAACTTTTAAAAACATTTTTTCAAATGTGATAATTTTGAGAGTATCACTAGTATAATTATCAACTTGTTATAATAAATAAAATAATTTGTACTGCTTAGGATTAAGATACTGTTGTATGTATATGTATTGATTCATTAGAATATTCACAATCCTTACCCTATCATCGACTTCTCCGATACCAACTTCTTCATCATTTTCTCTGTAAATGAACAGGAGCATTTTGGAGAAAATTCTTTAACTAGTAGCATGAAACAAATATCGCTATATGACAAGACTTACTCCATATTGTTCTTGTTTTCAGAGAAGATTCTTAGCAAGAATTCACCCTCCTCGTTTGGATCAAAAGTACTTGGAACTATACAGTATACGCCCGGTGGTAATTTGAAACGACACGTGACTTCCCGTAAGTTTATAAATGCCGGTGAACGTCCGACAGATGCATTGTATTTGAAGAAGTTTATGTCTAGCGGTTTTGGCAGCCTTTCTGGATATTCCAGCTAGAACAAAAATTTAAAACATTAAAATTAACAAATTAACTAAAAATTAATTTATTAACATAAATTTTATATTTCTTCCTCGCGCGCGCTCGCACACACACTCACACACGCACACGCACACACACACGCGCGCACGCACACGCGCGCACACACACGCACACGCACACGTGCGCACACACACGCACACGCACACATACAAGTATCAAAGCTATGTATATGTAATAAACTTAAAACAAACAATTTATGTATGTGGTAGTAAAAAATTATACAATTTTGAGGTATCAAAAAAGCAAAACGATACCTCAAACTTTTAGACGATTTGAATTAATCCAGATGTGATTTCATATTTTGATATATTGTATGAGATTCGTCGGGAATATGAAGTGAGCAATCAATTTCACATACATGATATATCGCGAATCCGATAGTGAGGCAATCAGCACCCATTCTTTTTTGCGCTCTCCTGTTTTTCTGCATCAGGGCGACGATTACGGTACACTTGTCATCGTCTTCATCTGGATGTTCTAATGTGATACGATACTGCGGATTGTGGCAGAAAGTCTCTGCGAGATAAACGTGTATATATATATATATATATATTTAATTGAATAATTTTTGAGATGCTTTCCTGCATCCATTATTCGTAAAAAGAATGTACTAATGCAATGCGTAGAGAAGCGGGAAAACATATAATGACAATGCTATTGTAAATTTATACGATAATCATAATATCATAAAAAATGCGCTCCATTCATAGAAGCACTTTTTTCACTTGTCATTTCGACATGCCTGAGCATGCAAAATTTCAGCCCTGTCATTCGTAAAATATAATCGTTTCCCGTTTAAAAACTATTATAGCCTCGACATTTTTGTATTAGGATTTTTGTCTTGAAATGTTCTAAGGAATCTGCTATTAAGAGGAAGTACGGTAGTTTTAGGACACTCTGTATATATATATACACGGTCGAATAATCAAGTTCCGAGACTCGGTTCGCATTTCCAAACGTTTGATCCGTTTGTGCTGCCATTTTAGGGGATTATTCACAACTCAATACTCAACACGTGGTGCAAGTTTTAAATTATTTGGTTCAATAGTTAATGAAATAGAGTCACGCAAAATAGTGTTACAAAATTTTGTTTAAAAATCGATATAATGGAAGGAATGCTTGACAACACGCTAACATTAAATTCTGCGTTAAATTAGAGAAGTCTCCAATAGAAACGTTACAAATGATTCAACAAGCCTACGGAGAGTCAGCTATGCATAAGACGTTTCGAAGATACAGATGACATAAAAAAACCGTGAATCAAACTTTGAAAGGGCTTGCTTCAGAGGACTAGGCTTGCTGAATCATTTGTAACGTTATTGTTGGAGACTTCACTAATTTAACGCAGAATTTAATGTTGGCGCGTTGTCAAGCGTTCCTTCCATTACACCCGATTTTTAAACAAAATTTTATAACACAAATTTGCGTAACTGTATCTCTCTCATTAACTATTGAATCAAATAATTTAAAACTTGCACCACGTGTTGAGTATTGAGTTGTGAATAACCTCCTAAAATGGCAGCACAAACGGATCAAAGGTTCGGAAATGCGAAGCGAGTCTCAAAACTTAATTGTTCGATCGTGTGTATATATACCCAGTCAGCCACGTCTGTTCTAACAGATATTGCCAAGTGCTTGCTACAAATTATTGTCAGCAAAAAGGCTACAAATTTGGTGCAAGAGTTGTTATTACCGATTAAGCTGGCAGATTGCCGGCAAAAACCAAACAATGTAAGTGCCTTAAAAATCGTGGCGACCGTTACGAGGACCACCCTGTATATATATATAATATATTATATATATTTAATTCAATTTTGTTTTCTATGAAATTAGAGACGCTCCTCTATTCGATATATTTGCGTATCTTACCTAAATAATTTCTACAACCACCTGCTGTTACACCGCGCACCCATTCTCCCTCAAATACACTCATCTCCCAACGTTTCTTTCCGGCATCAATATCGTTTGTAGTTAAGGAATCAGGATTTAAATTGCATATCTCAAGTTGAGTAAAATGGCGTGTAAAATCATGGAACGACATCCAAAATTCGCCGTCCATATCGAAAGTCAGACCGAGCTCTTCTTTCTCGTGATCGGGGATGAATCTCCATTCCGGCGATCTGTCAACGGACGATAAAAGCGTAAACTAGGCGAAATTGCCAGCACATGAATAGAATTACTCACTGGTCGCTCCAAGGTCCATTCCATTCCGCTTCGTTTCCCCAAGGATTCCGAAGTCTCAAGAGAGGTATTGTACCGTACTGGTTCGGTGTTTGAATCTCTACATGCTTTACACGAGTAATGCTGTATGCGTGACCGCGTATCAAACCCTGGGGTGTTTCGGCTTCTATTATGTTTGGATCGGGCTAAAAGTGCCATACATTTATATAGTTAGTAAGATAAAATAAAATCTATTTTTTTAAGATAATATATATAAACAACAAAATTGTATATTTATTATGTTGATTATTGGGGCAAAACAATTGAATAATTATATATATATATTATACGCATATGTAAGACGAACAGATATTTCTACTATATGCGTCTATTATTTAATATAAATGCATTATCGATCAAAAATTATTTAATATTATATTTTATTATTTGTTTCCTTGATAGATTTGCTTAAATTATTATAGACAAAATTAAAAGAAAATTAAATGTTTAAATCGCGATTATTAAATCTATTAGTTGATGCTATGTATGTATCGATTTACATGTCTCCCACTTTTCTGTCCATAAAAATAAAATGTTTTAACTTTACAAATATAATTCTAACTCTCTCTGTCGCAAATTATAATTTAAAATAAGCTTTAGTTGCTAAGCATTGCAAACGGTTCAAAGGATCAAACAAAATAATGATTGTTTGAAGAGCCTATGATAAAAATAATACGAAATTGTTAAATCACCTCAATGGAGCAACCCAATAATGAATTTCTCTCAAAGGCCTTCAACAGTATGTTAAACAAATTCGGTGGTGTTTGATCCATTTGATACATTTCCGTAACTCCACCAGTAAAGTCTTCCATGGCTTCGCAGCTTGTACCACCCTTTAACGCCTCGTAAGAGCCGTGAAGTTTCGCATAAGCTTTCTCGAGAAGAGCGCTCCAAAATTCGTTGCTTTCGGCCGAATGTAAATATACCAATTCTCCGCGACAGGTAGGCAATCGATCATCAATCACCACATCGACCCATCTGCCATATTGCCAGAACCTATGATACATATTTTGTATAAATAAATAAACTCTTTCCAGACTGATGATTCGTAAATGGATTAAAATGGACATATTTTTATATAAATATTGCAGATTTTTAGACACATCACAAAACATCCAAACAAAAAATTTAACGACGACATTTTCTATTTCAATATGATAAATGAAAACGATCTCAAATTGTACAATTATTCTGATTTAAAGAGACTTAAAAGATGACTAATAAAAATATGTGTGGGAATACTGGCAGATAAGCCAAGGCGCGGATATAGGTGCGCGAACTTATTATTGTAAAATTTTAGTAATAAATGTATATTAAAATGTACGTTTCGGACCGTTTTTAGTCCATCTTCAGCATAGATATAAATATGTAAAGATTACATTGATATTTTAAAACTTGATATACATTGATTATATTGTAAACCACCGACGGATATATGTGTGGCGATGGCATTCAGACGTTGTGCACTAATTTATAATACAGACTTTACGCGGTTTTTAGTGAGCCTTCCTTTCTGATTATTAATTTTAATTTGAAATTTGACTGCAACAACAAATATTGTGCATGTCAAGTTTTAAAATTCCAATTTAATTTTTATATACTGCGTTCACGGAGAGAACGACCTCGCTTTTCGTGCGGTTCGATCAGATCCCGCCCGACCGATCGCCCATTTTGCACCCTCCACGCTGCCAAAATTGGTCTTGTAGCTTGCAGATCCGGCTAGCCGATAGAGGGGATACCCTATTTATTTATAATAGTATTAAATTTTATTAATAATTTTTAGATTGCAAAAAGAGAAAATAAATATAATAGATATATCGCGATTTAATTAAAAAGAGTAATAAAATTCGATTAATAGAGAACAACTCAAGCTTTCAATATTATGACATTTCTTTCGAGCTTTATAGGCGGATCACATACGTGATATACGATCGATACGCATGCGACATACGGCATTGAAGTAGCGCGCTGAAGTCTCTTACCTAATCCCCACTCCGCCCAAAGCTGCGCGGAGCGAGATCGTTCTCTCCGTGAACGCAGTATATATTTATATCCATGCTAAAGATGGACCAAAAAACGAACCAAAACGTATATTTTTAATGCACATTTGTTAATAAAATTTAATAATAATAAGTTCGTTCTTCAATACCCGCGCCTTACTTCTTATCTGCCAGTATTCCCACTTAATTGTTTGTACTTTGAGCTGTTATTATTAAAAATATGTGTGTAAATTATTTTATTAGATCGGAAATTGCATTGCGTCTTACGCGAATGAATACATTTTTTTCTCGAACCTAAAATGGAAGATTCCAGCGTAATTTTCTTCGAAACTCTGATCTTCTGGCACTACTTGAAAGAATAAATTGGAATGCATCGTCAAATTCGCTACGGCGGCTAGCAACCAACAATCTCCTAACTCTCCTTGTTGAACGTCGAATCTTGAGAAACCCTCTACGAAAAGTTGAGGATTGTCCGCGATTTCCTATAAAGCACAATGCATTTATTACGTTGATCATTTTTGTATACATACACAATATATGTATTATATTTATGACACAAATGCATATAACAATGTAAGCCAAATACTATAACTTGCATATACAGGGTGTGTCGAAAGTCTGGATACACTCAAATATCTCATAAATATTGCATTTTAGAGAAAAATATTTCAGACAAAAGTTGTAAGGCTTAAAAGGACACAATCAACGGTAATAGCTCTTTGATCTTGGATGGCGTTGCCAAGGTCAGATCAAGGTCAAATTGAAATTTTTAAATGGAATTGCCTACTTTTTATTGCATATTCTTGGTTTACAAGATATTTGAGTGTATCCAGACTTTCGACACACCCTGTATATGTAAATGGTTTAGAAAATTTCTGACCATTGGTCGCTTCCATTCTATGTATCTGTCCGGTCTGCGGGAGAAGTATAGCGATGAATCGTCGGCTGGGAATTCAGGATCCTCGAACAGCCGTCCTGTCGCCAGGCATTCTCGTCTCAGCGTGTTAAAGTCTTGGATCGCTCCTCGTGGTCTAAAGCCGGAACCTTTCTCTCCTAGCTGTGGACATTGGTTCACGTTAATTTGCGATGAGATTTATCTTCGAAAATTCGCACTCTAGAAATTTAAAGGATGGCATACGTTATAACAAGATTTTCCGATGAAATTGTTTACAGTTCGTATAGCTTTATCCTCGTACAGTTTTTTATCTTGGCGAAAATTTAAAAGTTCCTTGATTACAGAACCGTCCAACTTGTTTGGCAAGCTCGCTTTCGAATTGGGAGTGAATTCGAGTTTGGTAGAATATAGAATATTGTTTTTGGCGATTATTTTGTCGTTCGTAGACTTTACGGACTTGAAACTAGATCCGACTTTCAAAACTGCAAGACCTTCTTGCATATAATTGGAGTAACGATAATTAGCATATTTATTACGTTGCAGATCCATTTCCCGATTGAATTAACGAGCATGAGTTAACGATTGTTTGTATGCATAAAAAACAAATAGAGATGCGGCAAATAATTACGTATTTAAAATAGACGTTAAAAAAAACGTGCATCCAATACCGAACGAAGAGCGATACTATTTGTTACCGCGAAGAAAGCTATACTGTTTCAACTTGGAGTTTTGATATAATTATCGTTTTTGGGAATTGTATTATGATAACTATATCTAAACCGGATGACTGAATTAACCGCAATTTAGAGACTGCAATATGATGTTTGATAAGCATATGCAAACAGCTGCACACGTTTAAGAAATAGTAAATTGATAAGTAGCAAGAAGGCACCTTTAAGCATAGTATGTACATCAATTTATAAAGTAAAGACAAAAATTATTTAAGAAATGTCTATATGTAAATGCAGGATGATTCAAAAGGTTACTGACAAATTACTGGAGCGTATAGAGGAGTTGGAATATAGCAACTTAGGAACCCATGTTCTGCGAAGTAATCCTGAGTCGGTACAAGTCTTTGAATGTAAGGAACTACATTGTGGACAACATAACAATAAGAAAAATAATCTTAATTTGCTACAAACAAAATTTAATGACTAAGCATTAAACAAAGGTTACATAAACACAATAATATTGTACAGTACTACAAAAGGTGTTCGAAGTAGCAACCACCACTTCAATGCAGACATTGCACCAACTCAAGATTACTTCGAATATGGATTCCTATTTGAAAGTTGCTAAGTTCCAACCCTTCAATACGCTGCTGAAGTTTATCAGTAATCTTCTGAATCATCCATATGCATATTTTTATCTCACACATATTATATTTTACAATTTTATTAATACAATATTTATTATATAAAACCACTTTTTTAAATATTCCTTGAAATATTAAAGTTATTTAAATACTTTATTCTGACTTAATAAAGCTACATTAACGCAATTTTTGATGATCGAATAAGAACATGACATTATATATATGTATCTAGCCGCTCACGAGCGTTGGCACAATCTTTACCGGACACCCTGTATATAGACATACATACATACATACATATATACACACATATGTACATACATACATTTTTTAGGAATATGATTTTTCGACGTTTTGGAACATTGTAAACATTGGCATAAAAATCTCAAAAAAAAGTTTTGTCACGAAAACAAAGCTTCCTCTATGAAGAAGCAAAAGAAAACAATAATAAATCGATGTTTCTGACTTGAATGACATATCTGACAAAAAAACTATCATCTTGACGAACATTTGTTTGTAACAGAAAATCGTTTAAAGATATTTTTGAACGTATGTTTAAACAATTTTCGTGATTAAAGTATAATTTTATTTTAAAATATCAATCGTGCAAAATTTTTTAAAAACGATCTCTAAATTGCTAATGTTACCGAAACAAAGTTTGCAAGTTTTTTTACTCATAAACCGGCTTTTTAGCTTTGAGTCATATAGCGTACCACTTTGATATTGAAGAGCGACGGTAGAAATCGTTTGACCTCGACTGCCGCCTTAACGAACACATCCTCCGCACCATCTCCGCCGTTGTTACCTCCGTAATAATTCATCCTTTCACGGTTACGTTCAAAGGAAATTCGATTCAATGTCGAATTATTTTAAAATCGCCGATTAACCGAGAAGACAATGCGGCACAAATACTTTGGATATCTGTCGCGTACGTTTAATAACCTAGTTTATATTCGGCGTGAATCAGAAAACGCGAGAGGAGACTTCCGTCTTTCGCTTACGCATGTATAAAACTGTTAATATGACAGATACACGAGCACGAGCACGGATACGGACACGGACATGGGCACGGCTTACCCTCACCCATAACTTTTCTTCGTCGCGTTTCGTCACGCACCACGTGAGAATAATGGTGCGGTCCCATCCATAGTACGGAACAATGAGTAAAGAATCACAGGAGAGAACATTTGGTGCTAAGCAAGCAGATGGAAGTGCCTATATATAAGTGGACGCTTAAGATGGCCGTTCAGAGACGAATTGCAGCATGACAGAGATACTGGAAGTACCTCAAAGGCCTGGCAATACACGATGATCTTACAATTAACACTTATTAATAATATTTTTTTAACCTAATATTGGCTCTTTCTCTCACTTATTTAGAATCGGTGATCGTGCGCAAAATAAGTGCAGACTGGAATAAGTAAGGCAACAAGTGACTGTACACGGCCCTGAAAAACGTCGAATAAAATGGACGCTCAAGATGGCTGCGATGACGTACTACCATAGACATAGAATCTACCCCCACCACCGATATGCTCTCTCCTGTGATTCTTTACTCATTGGAATAGACATCCTGTTAATTAAACAATACTCTGTGCGAGCGAGAAAGAACGCAAGGGGCACGAAACAGAGTATGTCCTTTTCTACGTGCACCTTTACCCCCACTCCTCACACTCGATCTAGATATACTATGTCTATGATCTAGACCAAGTGTTTGCCTTTATTTAAGGAGTGGGGGGTAAAGATGCACGTAGAAAAGGACATACTCTGTTTCGTGCCCCTTGCGTTCTCTCTCGCTCACACGTAGCATAGCGTACTCTTTCGCTATGCTACATGCGAGTGAGAGAAAACGCAAGGGGCACGGAACAGAGTATGTCCTTTTCTACGTGCACCTTGGCCCCCACTCCTCAACACTCGGTTTAGATATTTTCTACTGTCCCATGGAGCGGAACTCGCGGAAACGCAAGTTGCGCTTACCAATCAACAAGACCTTTCCTAAGATTCTTTCATTGTATCTATCGGAACAGTGTATATTATTGGCTCGCACAGACTACGCTTCCGCATTTTCCGCTGCATGGGACAGTAGAGACAATACTCAAGCGGATCAAAATCACACATACATGCATATCAGGTATATAAATATGAAACCGGAATTTTCGTATAGAAAATACACGTTTATTGTATGAAAATGATAAAAAATATTTTATTCGAAGTATTGCCCATTGCTAGCTATACATTTTTCCCATCTCTCTGACAATTTGTGGATGCCACGTCAAAAAAACTGTTGCTCCTTTGAGGCAAACCAGTCATCGAGCCATTTTCGTACATTTTCGTAAGAAGTGAAGTGCTGCTCAGCAAGTGCGTGTCCCATCGATGCAAATAAGTAGTAATCGGATGGAGCCAAGTCTGGTGAGTAAGCCGCATGCGAAAGTATTTCCCAACTAAACGCCTCAATCGTTTCCTTGACCGGTTTTGCTGTGTGTGATGGTGCATTATCATGAAGCAAAATCACTTTGTGTTGCCTTTTTTGATATTCTGGTCGTTTTTCACGCAAAGCTTGATTTAAATCGATCATTTGTTGTCGGTAGCGTTCAGTATTAACGGTTTCGCCAGGTTTTAGCAGCTCATAATAGATTTTTGGTGGTCTTCCACGTTTTTCGTTTCTCACGTCAAAATCGCCACTTTTGAATTTTTTAAACCACTCAAAGCACTGTGATTTACCAAGAGCATGCTCACCGTAAGCTTCGACAAGCATTCGATGCGATTCTGCAGCAGTTTTCTTCAAATTGTAACAGAAAATCAATGCTGTCCGCAAATCGTAGTTTCCAGGCACAAAATTCGACATGTTCAACGCTATTAAAAACTATGCTGTTGTATGAAACTTGTATTGTTGTGAGTTGAAAATCTTTATCAGATGTCAAAACAAGAAGATGGCGCCAATGACGCGGTTTGACGGTAACTACATTGACAGCTAGGGCCATCTATGGGCAAATTCCGGTTTCATATTTATATACCTGATATACTTGTCAAAATTCATGAATTCCATACATAATATACGAACTGTCAATATGAATTCTGAAAAATTGTTTATCATTATTAGCGGATTATTGAAAAAATTTAAATAAAGTTGGTGTATATTTCAAAAGCAAGAACTACGCCGCAAGATCGTAAAATTTTACTCGTATATAATTGCAAAAAAAATGAGAATAATAGAAAAAAACGAAAATATTGGGTACGACCTATTTTTAGTATAGAAAGAAGATTAAAACCAGAAGTAAGTGAGAATCTTGTTAAAGAAATGCTGGCCGAAGACAAAATACATGGATTACTTTAGAATGACACCTCAAAGAGATACGCTCAAATACGTCCGCACCCGACCACGGCCGTTTGTCGACTTCTTTTTTTTTATTAACATGCATACAAATTCACAAGTAATAACAATTAATAATTTAATAATTCCGTCAATTCTGTACAATCATTGCGGATAAAATAAAAATTTGCGGATAGAAATTGGCGGAACGAACGTAAAAAAGATTGAACCAATCACAAGCGTTCCGCCATTCCGCTATGCGCATACATTCCGTACCATGGGACCGCACCATAATGGTTAGAAGCAATGCGGCTAAATGCGCACCAGCGAAATGCATGGTTTTCAAAGCGCGATCTTTTAAGGGTCGACAGGAGTGACGGGCAAACTCCAAATAGAGTCCCTAAAGATAGAGTCTGGCCATTCGATTAGTTTTGGAAAAACATGGACGGTGTATACATGAGGTTTGTTCGTGTTGCTTGAAATTCCCAAAAAGTTCTGCACTGAAAACGAGATAAATATATAATTTGGATGTTGAAGAGAGTGAAAACGAAGATACTGAGTGCAAAAAGTTCAAGCAACGCGAACAAACCTATGAATGCGTGTAGTGCAATGTAGTTGCAATTGCGTTGTAAAAATTTTGTTTGGCTACAAAAAATTAAAAAGTTTATGTTTTTATTATATGTAGTTTATATTTTTTTCTATAGTATTATTATATTATTATTAAGTGTTCTTAGAATATTATATTGAGTATTGTTATATTATTGTTATATTCAAGTTAATTTTTCTTTATTCTTTAATTTAAAAATTTATAAACAATTTCTATTGGTTCCGCCATGTTTTTCCAAACTTCGTTTTGACCAATAAAAAGGAACATGCACCATGGCCAGACCTTAGAACATATATAAATGGAAGGGGAATGCCTTTTTTCCCGATAGAAAAACATGTCGGAAGGAAGTGAGAAAGAAAATCATAATTGCCTCTCTCTTGTGAGTAACTGCTCAAAAGTGCGCATGCACGGCTTACCGGTTTGGCCCAATGAAAAATAAGGTTACATTAGTCACGTGTGTGTGTACACAAAAGTATGTATAGTTACTCACAAGAGAGAGGCAACTACGAATTTCTTTCTCACTTCCTTCCGACACTTTTCAGCCTGCTATTTTCCCCTTCCATTTATATATGTTCTAAGGGTCAGACTCTATCTTTAGGGACTCTAACTCCGAATTGATATTAGAGACCTCGCGCGATGACAATGCGAAACTCCGGTTTCAGAGTTACTAACGTTGAAAAACAAATTTTCAGTCTCGATGTATAGATGTATGTTCGTATACGTACAAACATCATTGCATCGTTCGCGCGGACGCATCGTAGAGAGAAAGGATAGAAAAGAATCGACAATCATGCGATCCTTGATCCTCTAGCGTATCGTTTTACGGCCGAGATACAGCCTGAAAATGCTTTTTGGCCTCTCGTGCAAAAAGCAGTAATGCAGCTAGACTAACAAGCGCCCATTTTTTGTGAATTTGATATTTGTTTATGCATATATGTGCGTATATTGTATCAATAATATCTAAAAATTATATATATGATTAAAAATTGTATGATGATAAATAATAACAGTAGAATAATAGTTCACAGAATGAATTAATATACAGTATATAAAACACGGGCACTTATTAAACTTGGCAATTTATTGCTTTTTTGCTTGTTGCTTTTTTATCGATACTTTATGTATCGTCAGCACGATAGAGCGACAAGGAGAGCACGATTGTTGATTCTTGGCTGACATTATCTTTCAGCAACTGCAGATTTATAGACCGACAAGTATGCTATTTTGATTTCTTTTCGATTATATCGATGTTATCGTGTAAAAACATCTGCTGCATAAATACTGGGTAAAAGTGACGTTTAGGGGATGCAGCCCCGATGACCTTGACCTTGACATATGTTGTCAAGGTCACCCTCCTGAGTGACCTTCAGAAGGTTTTAGCCGTCGCTCGTTTTTTATCAAAAAATTATTAACTGAAATATTATTTATTGAATGTGTGGAATAAATAAATACATGAATAGACAGAGGAATTTTAAAGATAGAGAGAAATTAAATTAGAAATAGGTTTGAGTTAGGTTATTTCTTCCGGAAGTGGAGCTCCTTCGTAGGGGGGGGGGCGGAACTCACTGTTTTATGCACACACTTTTTAATACGAAGTGAGGTTCCATATGGGTTTACAACTTTCCACGCGAAGCGAGGTTCAACGCAAACCAATGTGTCTAGTTCTTTGATAGTAGAACCCCCCCGTAGGAGGGGCGGAACCTACTGTGTTCATGCATACACTTTTTAAAGCAAAGTGAGATTCTACATGGGTTGTACATGAGTTGAATCTCGCTTTGCGTGAAAAGTTGTAAACCCATGTGGAATATCACTACTCATTAAAAAGTATATGTATAAAACAGTGGGTTCCGCCCCCCTCCCCTGCGGGGAGGCTCCACTTCCGGAAGAAATAACCTAACCCAAACCTATTTCTAATTTAATTTTTCTCTATCTTTAAAATATAAGCTTGGTAATTCATGCCGACTGCCATATAAACAACATATAGTGAGTAACATACTAAGTAAGAATATCAAAAGAAATAAAAAAAAATCAGTGTTTGGGAATGTAATGAATAATGTTTGTATATAACACGTATCTACATCACCAGTCTCAGTATATCATATAGTCGTGTATCGATCAGTTGGATAATTTCAAGATTTCCTTAATTTTCAACATGCATTTGCACGAATTTATCAATTTGACATACAATTTTGATTCTTTGTCGAATTTTTTGTGTGAGAAGAACTTTTTAATAAAAAACGAGCGACGGCTAAAATCTTCTAAAGGTCACTCAGGAAGGTGACCTTGACAACATATGTCAAGGTCAAGGTCATTGGGGCTGCATCCCCTAAACGTCACTTTTACCCGGTATGACATAAGTCTGGACGTGGCTTAAGTCGTTCTAGAAACTGAAACAATAAAGTTGTAATATACTCACCTCTATTTTTTTCGTTTCTTGTCGTACAAATTCTGGCTCGCATATTTCTTTGTTCCATCCATAAGAATTCATTTTTATCCAGTCGATATTTTTATCTCGAGTATGTGAATTAACTGAGTCTTGAGTCGGTTTTCGGTTAAATTAGGTTAGGCTGAACGCATTTAGCAAAATATATCAATCAGTTAACCATTCAACATTCCTCTTGAAGATATCCAGCTCAATATTTATTGTCATTGATTAACCTCACTTTTTAACCGTATCGATGGTAAAGCTGTTATCAGGGTTACATAATTTACATGGCTATAGTAGGATTGTATGATCGCAACGCGATATGCAAACACGATGTATTATTTTTCAAAATAATTGTACGATATCATATTCTTACGAACGAAAATAAAATATATAAACAATTTACAGAAAAATGCCGACTAGTGTATTATACCACAAATGGGCACGATTACGATAACTGTGGCCCTCTATTTGAAAGGTCGTTTCTGAAGACATTTTTCACGAGGAACACGGGAAAAATAGTAAAAAATATTTCCGACCAATAGTTTCCGAGATGTATCACTTTAAAGTATTGGACATGATAATAAAACGTTTAATTATTTATTTTAATTTCCTCCATTTCCAGTATATGCGTGGACGCAGTGGGTTCCGCCCCTCTCCCTACGGGGGGGCTCCACTTCCGAAAGATATAACCTAACCCAAACCTATTTCTGATTTAAAACTAAAATTTGGTTTGGGTTATGTTATATAAACCAAACTAAATTTTTGTTTCGAATTAAACTTTAACTTTAAATATCTCAAAAATTATAAGAGACCGCCGATTAAGTTATAAGGAAAAGTTACTCAGGATCATGATCTTGACAACATATATCAAGGTCAACATCGTTGGGTCCGTTTTTATAAAGTTTTATTATCATGTCCAATACTTTAAAGTGATATATCTCGAAAACTATTGGTCGGAAATTTTTTTTACTATTTTTCCCGTGTTCCTCGTCAAAAATGTCTTCAGAAATGACCTTTCAAATAGGGGGCCACAGTTATCGTAATCAAATGAATTAACTCAATGACTCTATGACCATTTTGCCGCTGCCGACGATTATTTATCATTTATCTTTATTTCGTTGTTTTTGAAACAGTAACATACATTACACGCAAGAATACTAACACGATAACACGATGATGTATAATTTTGTTATGCGACATGAAAACACGCGCCGCGATGATTTGCTATTTTCGACCATCAAATAATCGGTACGCAACGCAAATAAGTATCAGGTCGTATGACACTTTACTATTCCAGAAGTGATGCCAGAACGATGTTGAGATCCCGGGGTCCCGGGTCCCGAACCCGAATCCCGGCTCACTTCACCAGCTCGGCAGTGGAGGGGATAACGCACAAGCGCGAATCGCGTATATGTGAAACTAGCGCCAGACTATGGGTGCGTTCCGTTTCACGCATTGAACGCATAAATCGCCTGAAAATCTATAGTTCACGTAACATATATTATAGATTTCCAGGCGATCTATGCGCTCAATGCGTAAAACGGAACGCACCCTATATGCGTCTTCGCAATTCATAATTCATAATTCGCGATTCGTGAACGGTATAAAGAAATCTGATTGGTCAAATTTGATGAATCTTCCATCTAGATTATTCACGAATTATAAACAAATCGCGAATACGCGCATAATCTGATGCATAGTTCGATGCATAGAGCGCTCTACGCATCACATGTACGCGGTTCACGCTGTGTGCGTTATCCCTTCCACTGCTGAGCCGGGACCTCGTCTGGCAATCTGGCATCACTGCCGCAGATGTTCGTCGACCGTCGACTGCTTATGGCGCACTGCAAAATACAATGAGGAAAGAATAATAGGAGTGAGCATTTGGTGTTAAGCAAGCGGACGGAAGTGACTATATATAAGTGGACGGTCAAGATGGCCGCTCATGGACGAAGCAGTATGACAGAGATACTGGAAGTACCTCAAAGGCCTGGCAATGCATCATGATCTTACAATTAGCACTTATTAATAACATTTTTTTAGCCTAATACTGGCTCTTCCTCTCACTTATTTAGAATCAGTGATCGTGCGCAAAATAAGTGCCGACTGAAGTACGCAAGAATGAACAAGTAAGGCAACGAATGGCCCTGAAAAACATAAAAAAAGTGGACACTGAAGATGGCTGTAATGACATACTACCGTTCGCGATAAGTTTACTATCGATATGCTCACTCTTGTTATTCTTTACTCTAAGGGCCGTGGCACATAGAAAAACTTAAGCAGTAAGACTTAGGGCCCAGGCACATAAAAAAACTTAAGCAGTAAGACTTAAAACTTAAGAATTTCAACCATACCGAATTTTCAGCGTAGCTACGTTTCAATATGGCTGCCTTACTGTTCGACCGTGATTGGTCAATTCGTTTACGTCTTAAGGGTCGGCAGGAGTGACGGCCAAACTCCGAATTGATATTGGAGACCTCGCGCGGTGACAATGCGAAATTCCGACTTCAGGATTACCAATATGAGAAATAAATTCTCGATCTCTATGTAGAGGTGTATGTCCATAGAGTGAGTCTCAATTGCGCACATTACCGATCGGACACGACAATATTTCCCAATCGGACACAGACCCAATCGCACCTGATCCACAATCAGATGTATGTTGTTCGTCAGTATTAGAATTTTTATTTTGATCTTTTTTTCAAAAAAACGCTCTGTACGGCTAAGAAGACGATGCTGCTGAATACGAATATCATCATTAGAATCCGATTTTCTCTTTATTTTGGCTGTAGAACGTAGACTACGAATTCGTAATTCACGGCTTCCCGCGAGAGGTCTCCACCGTCTCTCCTGCCGACCCTTAAATCTTACTGCTTAAGTTTTTTTATGTGCCACGGTCCTTAAAGGGCATTCTACAATGGCAGTAACAAGGCTGTAGGAGTAGGAGAGTATACTGTATGTCCCACGGCCCTTAGCGTCTTAGCCCACAACCCTGCAAACTCTCAATCTCCCAACCCTGCAATCCGGCAACCCCGCAACCCGCAACGCGCATATATTCACCGACACCGACGCACTTTTCGACGAATTGTCGCTATATCGCAGTGACAAGTATCGCGAAATTACAAGAGAAATTACACTTTGGACGCTTATGACACTGACGCATCGCCATTATATTTACAAGCGTCCCAAATAAGGTTAGGTCCTATCCAGACAAATTATTCGCATAAATGCATAATGTATATTCATATATAGGGTGTCTCAAAGCACTCTAGACAACACTCGTGAGCTGGTAGAGTACAGTAAACTGAACAGAAAAGTCCTTTACCATTTTGCAATTTTCGCAATAATTATTGAAATATTAATTAAAAAAGATTGGCGAATGAGCGCGCATTTCGCGCGGCTAGACCATGGGACGTGCACTCTAGGCATGCCAGCGGCGAATTTCGCATGGCAACAAAAAGTTTGACCTCGAGCGTACCCTGACTCTTGTCGCGAGGCCAAACTTTTCGTTGCCGTGTGATACTGCGAAGCTTGCACGCCTAGAGCGTACGTCCCACGGTCTAATCGCGCGAAACGCGCACTCATTTGTCAATCCTTTTTAATTAATATTTCAATAATTATTGCGAAAATTGCAAAATGGTAAAGGACTTTTCTGTTCAGTTTACTGTATTCTACCAGTTCACGAGCGTTGTCTAAGGTGCTTTGGGATACCCTGTATACACACAGAAAAATATTATTCTATTGCTAAGTAAAATGATTACTCAGTTTACTTTACTTCTTTTAAGTAACAGTTATCTTTAACAAAGAATATTTTCTTAATAATAGTCTTAAAATAGACTTGTCACAAATTTTAGAAATACTCATTATCATGTACTCAAAAAAGTAAATATTTTCTTTTGAAGAATATTATAAAATTTTATCGAAGAAAAGTCAGATATGGTTAATTTAATGTAAGAAAATTTATTAGATCAGAAAAATTTAATGTATTTCTTTCAATTATATAATTTAATATTCTTGATTGAAGTATTAAATTTATTAGGATTCAGAATATATTTTGAATAAATTTGATGCTTATGATGAACTTATCATAGATTTGCGGATATATGAACTTTTGAAATACTTGAAACAAGTAATATTTATTTGTATATAGTATGTATTTTTTTGTGTGTATCCATAAAGAAGAAATTAACCAATCAAATGTCTAATATATAGGATGTCATATTGCTACTTTCTGTGTGTGTAAAGCTGGCGTATCATTTCGTGGAAATTCACAAATAATTAAGAGTTCTGATTTTTTATTTTCAATAGTTCTAGAGTTCTTGACAGTTTAAACAAATAGTTCTGGCCATTAAACCAACGAAAATGCCTTAGGACAAACTGAGACGCCAACTTCACGCAGCGTCACATTTTTCCTTATTAGTAATTGTCAGAATTGAAAAGATTTATCTTTCTACATGAGTTCTAAGAAGAGTTCTGCCTTTTAAAAGCAAAAAAATATTGATTAAGATGAAATAAAGACAAGTGGATCCCTATATCTATATAAATATAGAAATGAGACGCCGGTCGATTTTCGATAGTTCTGCTTATTCTAAAACAGTTCTTATATAGTTCTGGGCATGTACATTACCCTTCCAGAGAATTTTGATAATAAAAACAATTAAAAATTTTTTTAAACAATTATATTACCTCAAAAACGCATATTTTTGAGTATAAAGATGAGACGCTGGCTGTATTTCGATAGATCTATCGATTCTAAGTGACATTTCGTGTCAGTCTGTAATCACTTTTAATTTCTAGAGAGAGTTCTATGAGTAAAAATTATTAGAATATTTACTAAATAAATTACATCGCCCGAGACTCCGAACGTATAAGTATCGGGGTGCGTACACTGTTGTTTCTCTACAATTTTATGGATTCTAAAAATGTTGTATTACTGTAAAAGCGTATTGTTTTAAAAGTTTTTATCTCGTTCTTAGCATAACGCAGAACCACGGCGTGGACATGGCGAGATTATGGTTCTTCTTTTGTATTTTTCTTGTTTTCTTTGTCTTTTTTTATTTTTTATTTATTTTTGTATATTTTGTTTTTTATAATTTTTTTTGTAATGTTTGTTTAACAAAATTTTTATATGTTAGGTAGGTGTTATAGTATTTTTAGTATTTTACTGAAGCATATAGCAGTACATGATCATGCATTTGTTTGATAATATTTCGATTCGTTTAGATTTTAAATCATCGTATTCATATCAAGAAGCTCCTGTAAATAACAAAGCGATATAATGACGCATACTTTTTAAATAATTTATAACTTCTCTAAGTACATATTTATTGTTGTTTATGATATTTTTGGCAATATTAACTAAATTATAGATATTAGTTTTTAAATAATTAATATCTGTTAAAACACTTGTATCAATCATAATGTGTGGTCCATAATTTTCATTTATGTAGCATGAATTATTGCATTTGACATATGCTTGCTTTAATGTTAATGTGTCATTAAGAACATCTTAAAAAGCCTTTATTCAACAATATGTCGACATTAATGTTCATAGCTGTGAATTTTCTCTCGTTCGAAAGATTGTACACTTTGCATGTCTTATTTCTTGTGAAACTTGATAGAGAGATAAAAGTATATTCAGTTAAATGGGCAGCGTTGCACATCGAATCTAAAGAATTGAAGCGTCTAATATATTTTGACGACTAAAAAAATGATATTTCAATGAGAAAGGAGGCTCTTTCTACATATTTGTTTTTGGTGACTTTTCCTGTAGATGCAATTTTTAATGCCAATTGCAAAAAAGCGATCGTCGATTTTTTATAAAATATGTTTATATTCAATTTATATGCATACCTATCATGTGTATTGTAATATCAAAGAGAGCATCAAAAGCACATGTATTGTGTATCATTATATTTTCTCATTGTAATTTTACAGGTTGACAAAAAGAATTACCATATTTCATAATAGGTATGACGATTGTATGACCCCTATTAAGTTAGCTCCCCCATCAGCGCTAAATAAATTCTAACTTACAATTAGATTAAAATTAGGTGTTAATTAGGTGCTAATAAGGTGCCGAAGTCTAAAATTAGGTCAAAAATTAGCTCAAATCGTTTGGCAGAAAATTAGATGGATACTTAAAATTTTACTTTGGATATATCTTAACGATTTCTGAGAACACTTAATTAGCACTTAATTATTATGTATTTGTTTTTTAATAATTATTTTATTTGTATATTTTTTTATATGAGACGGGGGGAGGCAGCTTAATGTTAAGCTAGCTCCCTTCTAGTATATATCCCCAGCAAGCAAAATGATGCAAACTTTGCGCAAAGTTTGCAGCAAACCCGAGCATGCCTTTACAGCAAAATTGTGACAAGGTGTGTCCGCAAAAAGCTTAGCTTTTGCTGGCAAGGCTTGTCGCAATAGTGTGATACACATTTTGCGCAAATAATAGAGCAAATCTTGCCGTGCACGGCATGACAGCAAATTTGTGGCAAGAACAGGACAAACCTTGCTGTGCACGGGATGACAGCAAATTTATGGCAAGAATAGGGCAAACCTTGCCATGCACGATATGATAGCAAATTTGTAACAAGATCAGAACAAACCTTGCTGTGCATGGCATAATAGCAAATTTATGGTAATTTTCTATACGGGGTGAGTGATTCAGGACTTCTGTGACAAATTGTGAGAAACGATAAATCTCGCAGAGAGGACTATTTTGTGAAACAATCCGTTCTTTGTTTGACACGTCGTTTTTAGAAGCTATGCGACCGCGCAGACAAAGTCTTAGATGACATTTATTATAATTATGAGATGATGATAATATATGAATAATTGAAAATGAATTTATAATATGATGAATATATGAATTATATATATATATATATACAGGGTGTCCCAAAGCACCCTTGACAACGCTCGTCAGCAAGTAAAGCACAGTAAACTGAACAGAAAAGTCCTGTAACATTTTTTTCTATAACGCTTAATAAAGGAGTTATTATTGAGTAAAATCTGGCCAATCAGCGTCGACTTTTACACCTTGTCGCAAAGCTTTGGCAAAACGTGATTTTAACATTCTTGGTTATCTGGGTCTAATTTTACATGAATATGAATATAAAACAAGTCCATTCTATTGAATGAAAGCATACACTTAAACAGTATATAATTCCTTCTAAAATGTATTCTAATAAATGATAAAACCAGAAAAGATCAAATATTTTTTTTGCATTTATTGATTTATTAAATATGCTTATGAAACAAGTCCATCTGTTTTGTAATAAAAAGAATTTTCTTTCTATTGCTTTCTATATTTTGATATTTATTTACTTACACAATTTATATTATTATTATTGATTATACGGTTTGTATGCAGTTTAACTTCTATATTAAAAAAAATTATATCTATAAAATATCTATACAGTTTAACTTCTCTCTGTATTAACATTATATCTATAAAAATAAAATTATATCTTATTAAAATTATTAATATCGTGTTTTAAAATCTGTTAAGTGATTGACACTAAGAGATTGAGATTAAGACACGTTGTGATTGTGTCCGCTGAAATTCATTATGGTATAAGCTTTGTAAATAACTTCGCAACAAAATTAGGAGATCACTTAAAATCAGTGTTGAAAAGGATCAAATTCAAATTCACGTATCCTTGCAAAAAATGGTCGTAGAGCAATATTTAAAAAAGCATTTTAAAATTTGAAACCTCAACTTTTCGATGGTTTAACGGAGATTTCCTTACAAATATTATACTACAAATGACGCTACTTTGAAGCGAGCATTGCAAAATTGTAGAAAGAATTTCAACTTTGATGGCGTGCACGAGGAGAACAAAATTTTTTCTACCAACTTTATTAATTATATCTTAAAATTAAACATTTTCTCTTTAAAATGCATTTTTAATCATTGCGCTACGATTTTTTTTAACTGAATTATGATGATTTGAAATGAATAGTGCATTTTCATTGCTTTTTCTGCAAAAAGCTGTATTCTGGCCGGTACTGGCATTGGTACACCCAAGGTGTACCCACGAGGAGATTACACGGTCGGACTTACACCTCGTGTGTGTGTGTGTGTGTGTGCGCGCGCGCACATGCGTGCGTGTGCGTGTATACGCACGTCTTAAAATCGTGTGTTAGCACCTCTACGAAACAACATTACTGTGTTCATCCGTCACTAAGTCCAGATCAAAACCAAATTGAGCACATTTGGGACCTTCTTGGTCGTCGATTAAGAGATTTTCCTAATCCATTCCAAAATTTACAGGAATTGGGCGAAACTCTTCAAAAAATCTGGCGTGAAATTCTGCAAGACCTAATTCAAAGATTTATCAACATGCGGAAATACTGTGAAGAAATAATTCGTCGTAGAGAAGCTAACACACGATTCTAAGCATGCGTATACATATACGCACATGCACGCATGTAAACACACACACGCGCGCGCGCACACGTGCCCACACGGACGGACACACACACATATTCACAGTCAGACATGAGGTGTAAGTCCGACGCTGCAACCTCCTCGTGGGTACACCTTGGGTGAACCAATGCTAATACCGGCGACAAAATATAGCTTTTTATGATACAGAAAAAGCACTGAAAATGCACTATTTATTTCAAATCATCATAACTCAATGAAAAGAAATCATAGCGCAATGATTAAAAATGCATTTTAAAGAGGAAATGTTTAATTTTAAAGTACATTTAATAAAGTTGATAGAAAAAATTTTGTTCTCCCCGTGCACGCCATCAAAGTTGAAGTTCTTTCTACAATTTTGCAATGCTCACTTTAAAGTTGCGTCATTTGTAATAAAATGTTTGTAGGGAAATCTCCGTTAGATTATTGAAAAGTTGAGGTTTCAAACTTTAAAATGCTTTTTAAAATATCGCTCTACGACCATTGTCCGCAAAGATACGTAAATTTGAGTTTGATCCTTTTCAACACTGATTTTAAGTAATTCCTAATTTTGTTGCAAAGTGTATATACTATTTACATAATTTCTTCTAAAAAAGAATTTCCTTTCTATTGAATAACTCTTTAAAAAATAAATCACGTCAATGTATATAGTGTATAATGTAGTACTTTATATTTTGCAGAAAAAATTTTGAATTTTAACTTTTTACAAAAAGCAGTCATATCCCATTAAAAAAAGCCTCACAGAGGTAAAAAAAAGTACGCCAAGTACATAAAAAATATCCTTTGTACGCAACAAAAAGTTTAAAAATATATTTACCTCTAAAAAATAACTTATAAAAAAATCAAATAAAATTTACATAAAGCTCTGATAAATATAATAAATATAAGGAATAACAATCAATAAGAGCCAGCGGGGTGTAGAAAGCGCTAAGGAATAGAATGTTAATAATAACTAACGAACGCGAACGTTTCGGTCCCTTTCTTGGACCTTCATGAGCGTATTAATACAAATTAGATTAAAAATAGATCGGAGTAATAATCGGAGTCATACAATCTCGAGAAGTAAAACGTCGGTATGGAGAAGTCATCGCAGTCCGGTTAAAACGTAATCAAAAGTCATTGTCCATAAGGTACGCTCTTCTGAGGTTGATGGACCACCAGAAGTATAAACCTAATAATCAATTTGTCAATATGCTGTTTTTTATTGTATTGATCGCAAGCATCTCTTTGCCTAAAACATCAAAATTACGAGGAAACGCACGCTCGACGGAAATGATAATTCATAGCAATATAATACAGAGAACTTACAGAGAGAGGTGTAAAGATTTGCTTGTTATAAATATCGGCAACGGTCAAAAATTAAAAAACAAATATACAGCAAACAACACGGATAATAAATTAAACATAAAAATAAATTAAACAGTAATCAACACGCACTCCGTTTCAAACTCGAAACTAACGAACACGCAAACATATGGCAGACAGTTCGTAGACTGACAAATTTCAAAATATTTACCTAGAAGAGGTATATCAGAGGAACTGTTTACAAATAAATTCGGTAAGATAATCAAACGTTTGGAAGTTTTTCAATAGCGTTGACGTAAGCATGATATAAGCATTCCGTATCCGTCTGTAGATTCAAACTATTTTTTTGCCTTTTTATGAAAAGCATTTCCGAAATTAGGCGTTTGCTTAGGTGAGGTTCATTGTCTAAGATCTCGACGTCATTCCAATTAAAATCGTGATTAAGATTCAATCTATGATCCGTATAATAACTGAATTGTTAAAAGTATTTCTGCGTATATGATTACAATGTTCGTTGATTCTCGTTTGTAATCCATCAATCTCAAAGGAGCGCACCTTATGGACAATGACTTTTGATTATGTTTTAATCGAACTGCGATGACTTCTCCATACCGACGTTTTACTTCTCGAGATTGCATGACTCCGATTATTACCTCGATCTATTTTTAACCTTGTATTAATGCGCTGATGAAGGTCCAAAAAAGGGACCGGAACGTTCGCGTTCGTTAGTTATTATTAATATTATA
Organism: Formica exsecta; assembly: GCF_003651465.1. Classification (NCBI taxonomy): domain Eukaryota; kingdom Metazoa; phylum Arthropoda; class Insecta; order Hymenoptera; family Formicidae; genus Formica; species Formica exsecta. The sequence goes on from NW_021853527.1 coordinate 85,606, forward strand.
TTTTGCGCTTTCTACACCGCGTTGGCTCTTATTGCCTGTTATTACTTATAAAAAAATTTTTCCCTAAAAAATAAAAAATTCCTAAAAAATAAAAAATAAAAACTAAATATAAAGTCAATAGTAAATTAGCCAAGTACGTAGAAGCAGTCCAGTTTGTGAGGATTTGTAATTTAAAATAATATTTGTCATAAAATCAATCTTGTATTTATAGAAATATAGATTCTCTCGAGAAAACTAAAATGCATTTTATTTTTATTAAAAAATTACAGTATTATGTCCCCCCTCCAAAATAAATATTTTATATAATATATAAAATAGCACTATTATATTGCGGATTTTATTACAAATAGTAAATCATAAAACTACTTAACCCTTACTGTAATAACGTCGATTACATCGATCACCAATTTCAAATTTAAAAGTGCTCCGTGCCAAACTGATCGACTTGTTTTGAAATTAATCATAAGCTTTACCAGATAGGCCCGGAACGAAAAGGATTAAGATTAAAGTGACATACAGAAACTTGGCGTGTCCGGGTCGCATTATAAGTCATATATTTTTATTAATATATTGATAATGATTTCTGATAATCTTTTGCAAATTTTTATTTCAGATCGTGCACGCCAAGTATTTGTATGTCATTTTAATCTTAATCCTTTTCAGGCTTAACTGGTAAAGCTTATGATTAATTTCAAAACAAGTCGATCAGTTTGGCACGGGGCATTTTTAAATTCGAAATTGGTGATCGATGTAATCGATGTTATTGCAGTAAGGGTTAAGTAGTTTTATGATTTACTATTTGTAATAAAATCCGTAATATAATAGTGCTATTTTATATATTATACAAAATATTTATTTGGAGGAGAGGGACATAATAGTGCAATTTTTTATTAAAAATAAAATGCATTTTAATTTTCTCGAGAGAATCTATATTTCTATAAATGCAAGATTGATTTTATGACAAATACTATTTCAAATTACAAATCAAATTACTTCTATGTACTTGGCTAGTTAATTATTGGCTTCATATTTAGATTTTATTTTTTATTTTTTAGAGAAAAAAATTTTTTTAAGTTATTTTTTAGAAGTAAATATATTTTTAAACTTTTTGTTGCATACAAGGGATATTTTTTATGTACTTGGCGTACTTTTTTACCTTTGTAAGATTTTATTAATATATATAATTGTTTAAAAAAAATTCTAATTGTTTTTATCATCAGAACTCTTTGGAAAGCCAATATATATGCCTAAAACTATACGAGAACTGTTTTAGAATAAGCAAAACTTTCGATAATTGACTGGCGTCTCACTTCTATACTCGAAAATATGCGTTTTTGGAGCAAAATAATTGTTTGAAAAAATTTCTAATTGTTTTAATTATTAGATCTCTTTGGGAAGGTAACGCGCATGCCCAGAACTATACGACAACTGTTGTAGAATAAGCACAACTCTCGAAAATCGAGCGGCATCTCATCTCTAAATATAGATCTATAGATATAGGGATTCTATATTTCTATAAATGCAAGATTGATTTTATGACAAATACTATTTCAAATTACAAATCAAATTACTTCTATGTACTTGGCTAGTTAATTATTGGCTTCATATTTAGATTTTATTTTTTATTTTTTAGAGAAAAAAATTTTTTTAAGTTATTTTTTAGAAGTAAATATATTTTTAAACTTTTTGTTGCATACAAGGGATATTTTTTATGTACTTGGCGTACTTTTTTACCTTTGTAAGATTTTATTAATATATATAATTGTTTAAAAAAAATTCTAATTGTTTTTATCATCAGAACTCTTTGGAAAGCCAATATATATGCCTAAAACTATACGAGAACTGTTTTAGAATAAGCAAAACTTTCGATAATTGACTGGCGTCTCACTTCTATACTCGAAAATATGCGTTTTTGGAGCAAAATAATTGTTTGAAAAAATTTCTAATTGTTTTAATTATTAGATCTCTTTGGGAAGGTAACGCGCATGCCCAGAACTATACGACAACTGTTGTAGAATAAGCACAACTCTCGAAAATCGAGCGGCATCTCATCTCTAAATATAGATCTATAGATATAGGGATATAGGGATCCACTTGTTTTTATTTCATCTTAATTAATATTTTTTTGCTTTTAAAAAGCAGAACTCTTCTTAGAACTCAAAACTATAAATCTTTTTAATTCTGACTGATAAGGAAAATGTCGTAAGACAAAGTGAGACACTGCATGAAGTTGGCATCTTAGTTTGTCCTAAGGCATTTTCGTTGGTTTAAGGAGGCATACCCGTTTGAAACCTCGAAAAATGAGTACATTTTCTAGATTTTTTTGCAACGCAACGACTTGATAAAAATTTTTAATTTTTTTGCGATATTTTTTTGCAATATTATTCACTACTTAAATAAATATTTTCTTTTGGAAGTTATGAGAATATTTGCGAAGCTTCTCCAAATTTTAGGTGGCTGCACGGTGTGCATGAAAACGTTCGTAGATCATATCTGGAATCAAAAATCCAAGTTTTTTTTATTAGACATTGTAATAGCTATCTGCTATCCAAGCGTTTTTTCAAAATTCCGAAAAATAAGAAAATGGTGGCGTGTTGGGAAAAAGTTTCGGTTTTTTTTTTTTAAAAGTTCATCTTTTTTTTTATAACAAAAAAATGGTGAGTCAGATTTAAAAATGGCTTCGTTGGCAGGTGCGGAATCTTATTAGAAAGTCGCATGTAAAATTTAAAATCAATCCGTCGAACGTAGCCCGAGTTTTCATGCACACCGTGTATGAAAACATAAATCTGCAAATATTCGCATAACTATAAAAAAAAAAAATTTTTAAGCTGAAGATTTTTATTTAAGTAGTTAATAATATTGTATTAATATTGTAAAAAAAGTAAAAATTTTTATTAAATTGTTGCGCTGCAAAAAAATCTAAAAAAATGTACTCATTATTGGAGGTTTCAAATGGGTATGCCCTCTTAATGGCCAGGACTATTTGTTTAAACTATCAAGAACTCTACAACTATTGAAAATAAAGCCAGAACTCTTAATTATTTATAAATTTCCATGAAATGATACGCCAGTTTTACACACACAAACAAGAATTATGTATACATATATCTCTTTTTTCTTCTATATTAATTTCATGCAAGCTGCTTCTCTCTTCCAATAATCTAAAAGTCGCACTCTTCTGGTACTATTAAAATTCTGTAATCGTATCCAACGCTTTATTGATCTAGAGACACACCTTTGTGCAAAATGTACCAATTGTGTCACGGTCATTATGTATTAAAGTTGAAATTCCATCTGATGTATCAATTTACTCAGAAATTTAAAAATTACCGCGATATCAGTTGTAATTAGATGAATACGATCATTATAGCGCGAGAGAGACAATTTGACAATAAAATATAGTTATTAAGAATCATCTCAATGTGGCAATGATAAATGAAATTATCGTCATTTAAAATCAACAATTTAATTAATTTTTACCATTAACTCGTATTTATCACTCTTTGATAAAATAATTATCACTTATACAAAACTGTTATTATTTTTGAACGATTAGTGGTATTCAGAGTAGCTTTTGTCCAAAGATAAATGCACAATATCGCATCATTTCCCAAAGATATTCATTACATAACAGCAAATAATAATGATAACAATTAAATAAAATATAATAGCTAGAAATAAGATATATTAAAAGATATACACGAATATTTTTCATTATAAAAATTTTATCACGTGTGGAAAATTTCATGATGTCAGAGTTATTATACTCGAGCCTATCTATATCAAGATCAACTATAGTCTCTTATATGTATAGCGCGTTTTGCTAATCGTTATATTGCATATACGAACTTTTTTCTTGCACCGCACCTGTGATTTAGAAACGTCGTCGCGCGTTTTGCGTAAAGCAACACCGAATGATCGAGCACGCGATCGAGCCGGAACGAATGCGAACAAGCAAGTAATACATACTATACTGACTGACATCCGGTAAAAGATTTTTTCCGTTCCGGAACTATCCCTTCCCCTTCTCCTGTACATCGACGTCGGGACTAGTGACACGCCGGCGCCGACGCGTGAGCGGGTTGGCAGATTGGCGCTGATTACAAACGTCTTACTATG
>NW_021853527.1:89858-108355 GCF_003651465.1 Formica exsecta
TTCCCATCAACATCACCGAAAAAGAAAGTCCAATCCGCACAGACCGGTTTTCCATCGCTCTGTCATATACGATATAATAATAATCTTTTTTTTATATATATAAATGAAGGATAATTTTTTGTTTGATCACACGTACTGATCTGTCATCTGTTATTGCTGACAGATAAAGTAAATAAATAAATCAAATAAAACTTACAAAAGGCTCTAATAAATATAATAAATATAAGGAAAACCAGGCAATATGAGCCAGTACGGTGTGAAAAGCGCAATAAAATGTCTAATAATAATAATAATTAACGCACGCGAACGTTTCGGTCGAAATAAGTTAATTTCCACAAAATTTCTCTGCGCGATCAAAACAAAAATAAACTTCATTTCTTAAATGTGTGAAAATATTAAGTTTATATTTCTATTTAAATATAATAATTAATCAATCATTTAAATTCTTATATATATATATTTAAGAAAAAATTAAATATTTTACGTACAACATTTATAGTTTGTTATACTTAGGAGCGATTAACATTCGAACTTTCGAGATGATCAGGTGAAACGGAATTATAGATAATATATTCGAACTGAAACCTTTTTTTACTGTTTTTGGAAACTCTCTCGAGATAAACTACAAGAATATGCAATAAAAAAAGGGGATTCCATTTAAGAAATTAAAGGTGTCCTTGCCTTGACCTTAACGATGCCATCCAAGGTCAAACTAATGACACCATCTTATGTTCCCCTCAAAACCATACAATTTTTGTTCAAAACGCGTTTCTCTAAAATGCTTAGTTTTTGAAAGAAAGGGGTGTACTGGTGATCTAGGACACCCTGTATATGTATATATATAAATTTAATTATATTATTCCATTATAAAGTCATTAAAAAAATGTTTTCGATACAGTTTACTTCTGATCTTTAAGATATGACGTCTTAATAAAAAATTTAAAATTTAACAAAAGGTAATTAAATTAATAAAACGAGCTTTAAGTATATAGATTTCAAATGTAAACTTTGGATAAAAATATGCAATGAAAATTGTTATAACTTCAAAATTCAAATGAATGAATGAATTATTATTGAATTTATTAATTTTGAAATATGCTGCTCTCTCTCTTATAAAAGAAGTAAATTGCCAACTTTACAAAGAGGGTTTCACAAAGCGACCTTTTAGAGGGGAATCAAGATATGAAAGAAATTTCAAGACAGATACAAAATTGTGCAAACGTTGCAGAGGCATGGGTGTGCGAGAGCAAAACCGTGCGGGCCTAAAAATATATCGCGAAGATATGCGCATCATATATACAAGAGGGTTTGTCTTATGTTTAAAAGTAAATCTGGCGGTAAGCCAGGGATATGCCGAGAAAATGTTCCCCACAGAAAGGAAGATCCGCGATTGGGAGAATGCGATGAGTCTTATGTTAGTCGTCGCACATGTCGCGTTGCTTCGTCGACCGCGTCCGACTAGCGTGAAACATCCACCGTATTCAATGAGCTAGAAAATAAAAAGAGCCAAAAGAGAAAAGGTATTTTGAGCCGGTATACCTAGATATATCTCTGGATATATCTCGTTTCGGATTATACGCCACGCTATATCTCGGTCTCGGTCTCGGTCTCGATCTTGGCTGGAGATTGTACTCTGGGTTAATTGGGATTGCGGACTGGAATATTAATTCTAAATTAATATCCCGCTTAAGATTACAGTGACTACTAACATTCGTTCTGGACACTGTGTATGAGAAATATATTGCACATGCATAATCCTTTTTTTTCAAGGATAAATTTGATAAAGTAAAATTAGTTGTTTATTACACAAGATAAAACGGAAAACCATGCTTACGATTAGATCAGAATTATTAGTTTCTAATTTAGGGCAAATGTAATGTGTGATTGTGAAGAAGGGGGAGTGAGTTTAATATGGCTGCATGAGTTGGACACGATCGTAATTCGTCTACTTTGCGAAGAAGAAGTCCAAGTACATTTATTTATCTCATAAAAATGTCGTTGTTTTTGTCGTATGCGAAATTTATTGGACCATCAGCTACAAATTACGCATAAAAATTTAGTTTTACCGCAAATATGACAAATATATGTCGCAGAAATTCCAAGAATGAACAAGCAACAATAAATAGCAGAAATGACAGTGCGTGATATTAACGAACCTTGAAAGTAGTATTGGCAGGATGATATACATCACCGGAGCCGGAGAGTCCTCCTCGTAATAAACGCGATAAAAGATTATAGCGACCTAACGTTGACCACGCATCTTTCGTCGCTTGTACGGGATATCTAACAAGCAAAAAATTATTCTGTTTTTATTCTTTTGCCTATCCCACAACTTACTTTGTTATATTAAATTTAATTATATTAAAATTAATCCTGAGTAGAGATGAAATGGAAAAAAATTGAATTTACATTTATACAAAATTTCACTCTTTTCAGGGAAATTAATTCCTAGAAATATAATATTCGGTCTTTTTTAAATCTTAAATTTTTTTCACGAGAAAGCGAATTTTTTAGAAACGAAATAAATTTTGGATATGATAAATAGTTACGCTTGTAAATATTATTATAAATATCCTGTACACGACTCAATCTCTTTTTGCCATTAAGTATAAAACACATTACGTAGAGATCAAAACGTTTAGATTGACACTTGCACGCAACAAAACTTACCCTTTCGCGAATTTATAGGTTTTCGGTGGTTGGCCGTCCTCGATGATGGTTTTTACATAATAATACGTATAATTCGACATTGTCATGCGTGAGTGGTAATAATCTTGATCAAGAATAATCGGAGACGCGACGTTTTATGATGACGGAATATATGCAAATACAAGAAATTAAACGCGAATTGTGTCAAACGACCACTGCAAATCGACTTGTCTAACTGTGCAGCCTCTTTCCTTTGCTGTGTATTCGCGTATGCATACTTGTCGACACTGCGCTTATCTACACTTCGTATTTGCGTGTGGAGGAGAATATATATATATATAGCCGTCGCCGGGACCATTATTGAGAAAACTCCAACACTTTCCAAATGTAACAATGTCATTGCACGCGATGCTAGAGATATACATGATAAAGCTTTCTTGAAAATGCGCCAGTAACCATACAATAAATGATAAAAAACATAGAAAATAATAAGATATAGCTAATAATAATATCAACAATATAATTTGTATTTCGTATTGTACATATATGGGGCATTATTTATGAAGTGATCCACCCAAATCTTCAAGGATTATGCTAAAATTTGAACAAATTGTAGTCCTATCAAAAGTTAAGTCGTTGCCCAAATCTTTTGGCCCGCGACCAACGGGCTCTCTATTAACAGGAGCTTGAATTTTTATCATTTGGGCCGTCGCGTCCAACTTCAAATGCCGATAAGTTCCAGTAGACTACTCCGATTTTAAAAAACAAGTAGTGGTTTTGAAAGGTCTTTTTATCTTATAAAACCAGTTTTTTAAAAAAGTCAAAATTTATTTAAGATTTTCAAAGAACAAAATAAAAATCATTTTTTCTCAAATTTGGACATCTTCGATTTTTTTTTTAAATCCTGAAAAAAAGTAGAAATCTTCCCGAGCCCATGCTATGCAATATTTTAGTTAAACAAAAATATCAGAGTAAAAGAAAGAAAGAGAAAAAAATGAAGAACGTGAGATGTATCTCTTCTGTATCACACAACATATATGTTGTTAACTGAAATATTGCGTATAAATTATATTTTTGTAAACAAGATATATAACTAAACGATGACAATGACCGCATGCGATGCTAGAGATATACATGATAAAGCTTTCGTAAAAATGCGCCAGTAACCATACAATAAATGATAAAAAACATAGAAAATAATAAGATATAGCTAATAATAATATCAACAATATAATTTGTATTTCGTATTGTACATATATGGGGCATTATTTATGAAGTGATCCACCCAAATCTTCAAGGATTATGTTAAAATTTGAACAAATTGTAGTCCTATCAAAAGTTAAGTCGTTGCCCAAATCTTTTGGCCCGCGACCAACGGGCTCTCTATTAACAGGAGCTTGAATTTTTATCATTTGGGCCGTCGCGTCCAACTTCAAATGCCGATAAGTTCCAGTAGACTACTCCGATTTTAAAAAACAAGTAGTGGTTTTGAAAGGTCTTTTTATCTTATAAAACCAGTTTTTTAAAAAAGTCAAAATTTATTTAAGATTTTCAAAGAACAAAATAAAAATCATTTTTTCTCAAATTTGGACATCTTCGATTTTTTTTTTAAATCCTGAAAAAAAGTAGAAATCTTCCCGAGCCCATGCTATGCAATATTTTAGTTAAACAAAAATATCAGAGTAAAAGAAAGAAAGAGAAAAAAATGAAGAACGTGAGATGTATCTCTTCTGTATCACACAACATATATGTTGTTAACTGAAATATTGCGTATAAATTATATTTTTGTAAACAAGATATATAACTAAACGATGACAATGACTCAAAATCACAATGTAAATTCCCCGGGCATTATATTTTGGTATAAATTCATTTTTTATTTATTTATTTATTTATTTATTTATATAGAAACTTAGTTTGTGTGTGTCGTAGAATGATCGAGAAACTATATCTAGAAAACTGGTTAGAGCTATAAAATTTGTATTTTAGATTCTTCAGATTGCATCGATCAGAGACAACGTCGATAAAATTATATTTCCTTCTCTATTTGTATTTAGCAGTATTTTATATATTTAATATATGAGAGAGGTCACCACGCCTGGCCACAAGCAATAGGACTGAACAGATCATCTGTCTGTGCAACAGCGCCCGAGCTGCATCGTGAGTGACACGCTTCGTCCTAAAACGGATTATATCTTGAAAATTAAAAGTCTGCCCATGTTGATCCTGGGCTCGTTTTAAAGGGGAAGATTTCTACTTTTTTAAGATTTTGTCAAAGAAAATCGAAGATGTTTAAATTTGAGAAAAAATGAATTTTATTTTGTTTTTCAAAAATCTTAAATAAATTTTGACTTTTTTAAAAAACTGATGTTATAAGATTAAATCACTCCGATTAATTCGTCTTCAAACATCTTCCTAATGAATAACTTTCCAATAAATTTATACATAAAAATTCCCGTCTGACCTTATCATCACGGTATTAAAATTTTATTTGCTGGCGATGAGTTAACTCATCTTAAGTGGCTTGAATACGTTATTTTATACGTATTTGATATCTCTTTTGTTCCTCTTGTCTGTACATGCATACGTCTGATCTAATTACATTCCTTTAACAATCTCCCCTGCCGACTTACAATAACGTCTTACTTATGTAAACTAGCTTCAGTTGATGAAGCGTCAACTCCTCGTGGTTTCTATTCACAAGAGGGTCTCCTCGGAATAGAAACGACGCGAATATTCATTGTCGCAAGCCCATGTAGGCGAGGAGAGTTCTACGAGCTGCGTGTCCATCGTAACCGCAGTCGTTGTGGCCGATCTTTGCAGTTGATTTTTCAACCGATGAGCGGCCGCGATCGCGGCCTTCGAGCAGCCTCGTCAACCCCCCTCGGATAAATCTCAGCAGGAGCACTCCTCTTCCCTCGGTAGTTCGTGACCCAGGGAATCCTTCATTGCAAAAGCGAGGATGATGTAAAATAGATAAGAGAGAAAATTAATGAAAAATTATATCGAAAATGTAATGCGAAAATCTATAGCCGCGATAAATATTTTGTTTAGATTGAATTTACACTACATTACGTGACTGAATTTACATTATGGAGTGTAATAATATAAAAACTAAAAATTTTCTTCTACGTATTCCGTAGAATACGTAGAAAAAAAAATCCTTCTAAAAAATGTTTATATAATCTTTGAAAAATGTATTAGTAAATTGCAATCAAGGAGTTTACATTTGCTGAAAATGCGAGTGCCAAAAATATCTACAGGATGATTCAAAAGATTATTGACAAACTTTGGGAGCGTCTAAAGGAATTGGAATGTAGCAACTGTTGAATAGGATCCCATATTCTTCGAAGTAATCTTAAGTCGGTACAAGCCTTTGAATATAAGGAACTACATTGTGGACAATATACCAATGAGAGAAATAATCTTAATTTTTACAAAATATTTAATAATAAAGCAAAAGTTACATGAGTACAATAATACTGTACAATATTACAAAAAAGGTGTTCGAAATGGTGATCATCACATTCAATACAAGCATTGTATCGTCGAATGAAACTTTGTGCACTCTCTCAAATCCTCTAGGCATCTCTCGAATCACGTCAGATGCTGCAAGTATTCTGGCTACAAGTGTTTCTGGGTCGACCAGATGAGGCTGGTATCCTGTAAACGAGGCTTTTGATATGTCCCCCCAAAAAATAATCAAGAGGCGTCAAGTTAGGCTTGTACCGACTCAAGATTACTTCGGAGAATATGGATTTCTATTCAAAAGTTGCTATATTCCGATCCTCTATACGCTCCTGAAGTTTATCACTAATTTTTTGAATCATCCTGTAGAATACTATATTATGTTAATTACACGTCTTTCACTATTTACTATTAGATGTTTCCAAAGAAACATTTCCCTTTGGATTATATTTGTGTGTATATGTTTTGTGCGTGCTGGGTTTTAAAAGCATTTCTTGAGATCAGGGACCATGATCAGATGGAAACTTTGCAGGACGTCGAATATAGGTTGGAGGTCAAATTACCTTCCTTAACTCCATACTGCCCGGTGTGCTCGAACGTTGCGTTCGCGTTGTAATTTTCTCATAAGGGATCGTGCCTCTGCAAAGGGCACTTGGATCCAAACTCAATGTCGCCTTTAGGGTATTCTTTTTCACTATACCGTTGACATTGTTGACGGTAAGGCCAGTGGTACGACTCGGTGAGCAAGTGCGTGTATTGGGCGAAGAGTTGGTGGTTGTCGTGTCGAGCGGGGTGTCCGAGGATTGCACTATCAAAGAGTCGGAATTGGTATCTGTGGTCGTTGTACTCTCATTGCCATTTCTGCGATCCGTTATCGCGCTATCGATATTGGCAGTCAAATGACTTTCTTCCTCTGGACGGTTATTACCGTTATCTGCGTTATCGCGGTCTTCGATGTTATTGGTTCGATGTATTATCTTGTTATCTCGCTGATTCGTACGGGCGATCTTGTCCTGCGGATCGTTTGTTTTATAATATTAGCATAATGATATAGCAGACATGAGCAAATATACATGTCGGCAATATATTCGAGACAATTAATATGTCCATAAATGCATGCGACAATTCAATGATAGCTATATTATAATGATAATATAGATTGTTACATGAGAAAGAGCCTAGTCATAGTGTTAATGCAAATAACAGTTTTGTTTGTAATAAAAGAAAATGACAAATTTTAGACAAATTGACAGAAAGAAAAAGACTTTTCCGATATAATCTTTAAAAAAGAAAGAAAAGATAAAGCAAGTATAACAATAAATTTCAATAATTTTTAAACGTAATAAGACATTTGTTACCTCTTTTATTATATAGGGTGTTCCCGGGTTAAATAGCCAAACTTGAAATATGAATTTAGGACCTTAAAACAAGAAAAAATTTTCCTCTGGAAGTATGCTCGCAAACGCTTCGTTCAAGAGATATTGACTTCTGAAGTTATGAACTATAGGAACGCAAAAAAGAAACATAAAAAGAAACATTTCGAAATTAATTTGTTCCTATAGTTCATAGCTTTAGAAGTCAATATCTCTTGAACGAAGCGTTTGCCAGCATACTTCCAGAGGAAAATTTTTTCTTGTTTTAAGGTCCTAAATTCATATTTCAAGTTTGACCATTTAACCCGGGAACACCCTGCGTATACAGAGTGGAGAAAAAGTCTCAGACTCCTCCAATATCTCGGAAGAAGTGAGATATAGAAAAAAATGTTAAATACAAAAGTAGTAAGGTTCAAAGTGGAACACTTGATGGTGATCTTGACCTTGACCTTAGGGTCAAATTTAGGGGTCATTTCAAGGTCAACTTCGAATTTTTAAATGGGAACTCCTATATTTCGATGCATATTTTTGTAGCTTATCTCGAGAGCTTTTCAAAACACTATAACAAAGTATTTTTCATTAAGTATTTTTCGAGTTATTTTATATCTTAATCTGACATATCTTGATATAAAAAATAAAATATCTCGTAAAATATTTAGTTTTCGATAATCTTACCGTAATACTTTTATGTACAAAATAATGAGACAAATCAATTAGTATAAAGAAAAAAAAATTGTTAAAAAAATACATTGTAAATAAGTACATCCTTTTTCTTAAAAACCATTATTTTCTTTATACCAATTGATTCGTCTCATTACTCTATACATAAAAATATTACGGTAAGATTATCGAAAACTAAATATTTTACGAGATATTTTATTTTTTATATCAAAATATGTCAGATTAAAATATAAAATAACCCAGAAAATACTTAATGAAAAATACTTTATTATAGTGTTTTGAAAAGCTCTCAAGATAAGCTACAAGAATATGCAATAAAAAATAGAGGTTTCCGTTAAAAAACGTCAAGATGATCTTTACGTGATTTTCACAACGCTATTCAAGGTCATAATAATATTGCTGTGTAATGCATCACATAAAATCCTACAACTTTTATATGGAACATTTTGTTTTAAAATGCGTATTTTTCGAAATATTAAAAGATTCTGATACTTCTTGTATACCCGTATAATTCAGAAACTGGACATGGAAAGTTTCTGTAACTTGACATTTTTGATCAGGGACACAAGAACTATAATATATCACAAATTCAAGCAAATTGACCGAAAACGTTTTTTTCATATGAATCGTGCGTCGTCCTTTGACCCCTAGGTCAAGGTCAAGGTCACCATCAAGTGCCCCACTTTGAACCCTACTACTTTTAATATATATATATATCTTTCTATACTGCGTTCACGGAAAGAACGACCTCGCTTTTCGTCCGGTTCGGTCAGATCCCCCCCGACCGACCGCCTATTTTGCCCCCTCCACGCTGCCACAATTGGTCTTGCAGCTTCCAGATCCGGCTAGCCAATAGAGGGGACTCTATTTATTTATAATAGTATTAAATCTTATTAATAACCCTGGTCGACAAAATAAGAACTTTTTTTTTGCCTTAAGTTCTACCAAGTTATTTTTGGTAGATTTTTTAGCGCTGATTACAAATCTGGCTGTAAAAATATCACGTCAAGTTTTTGAGAAAATCTCAGTCAAAGTTGCTAAAATAGGCGTTTTTGATACTTTGGCGTGAGTTATATCTTCCAAAGGAGACGTGCTACAGACGGCAGCGACAGCTCAAAATAAAGCTCAAGACTTATACTTTATGATAAAAATGTCAGAAGTCCCAGGCAGGGAAGGTTTTCCTGAAAAAAAGTGGTCGAAACATAAGAAACATCTATGCAGTGTCCCCCAGTCATACGTCTCCGATTGTCCGTTACTAAAATATTTTAAAATCATTCTAATTATGAAAGTCGGTATGTATACATATGCCTGATCACTCATCATGAATTACGTGTTAAAATTTTAAAATTATAAATGGAAGATCCAAAATGGCGGATCAAATTTTTGAAAAATTATTCAAATCATGACTATGTGTAGATTTTTGTGGTCGCTATCAGTTAAGAAAAAAATTAGAGTAGTTTTTTGTTACTTTTGTCACTAAAAAAAAATTTAGTAACGTACAATTGAAGACGTACGACTGGAAAACATTGCAATAGATATTTCTTATGTTTCGACCATTTTTTTTCAGGAGAATCTTTCCTGCCTGGGACTTCTGGCGTTTTTATCATAAAGTATGAGTCTTGAGCTTTATTTTGTTGAACTGTCGCTGTCGTCTGTAGCACGTCCCCATCGGAAGATACAATTCACGCAAAAGTATAAAAAACTCCTATTTTAGCAACTTTGACTGAAGTTTTCTCAAAAACTTGACGTAATATGCCATTTTTACAGCCAGATTCGTAATCAGCGCTAAAAAATATCAAAAATGACTTGATAAAACTTAAGGCAAATTTGGTGTTGAACAGTGTAATTTTTAGATTGCAAAAAGAGAAAATAAATATCATAGATATATCGCGATTTAATTAAAAAGAGTAATAAAAATCGATTAACAGAAAACAACTCAAGCTTTCAATATTATGACATTTCTTTCGAAGCGAGGTCGTTCTTTCCGTGAACGCAGTACAAAAAAGGCGTGAAACCTCGAACTCGAATATATCGAAGCGTTGAAGCCTTTTTTCCGTTATGCTGATTGGCTGTCTCATTTGTGCGCTGCGACTTGCTTCACTCGTGTTATTTGCGACTGTCAAATCATGCGAATTTTGACAGTTTGACAGTTTGTGAAAGAAAAAGTTAAAATTATGGAAAGAAAAGTTAAAAAGATTGGAAAATGTTCGTAAAAAAAAGCGCGCGCGTGGCGCGCGCCTGTGTTGTTCTAGTACCAATAAAACTCGTATTAAAACATTGATACTAAAACTAGCGTAATTTTGTATTTGTCAGACATATTCTCTCTTTACACTTGAACTTGTAATAGATATTACTATTATTCATTTAAATACAAGAAATAACTGCTTATAATGAATAAAACTTATATTAAATGATAATTTAAAAAATATCTAATGAGAATAATTAAATACAATTAAAGCAACTATAAATTTTTCAAATATGCACCTTGCAATTTCCCACCATCTCGTCATCACGATCGTCATCATGATTGTTGTCACTGTAAGTTTGCTCGAAAGTATCCGTGCTAGAGTCGTACGCATTGTATGTTCCTTGCCGATATTCTGCCGGTCTTGCAAAAATTCCGTGTGATTTGCAATTTTTATTCAATTTTTCATTCTCGGAATTATAAGCGGTGCCACGTACGGCTTGACGTATCCATCCAGCTGTTAGACAAGTTTAAAGCTTTTTTTTTTACATGTGTGTGTGTCAGGTAAAACAAGATATATTTTACAATTATACCTACATCAGACTGTACATTAATGCATTCTGCCTCCGGATCCGGTCTCATGATTGTTATTTCACGATCGCAGATCGGCAATATGTCAAAATTAGGCGTGGGATGATTTATGACATCTGGATCCTTTGTAAAATGAAAGATCACGTTTTATGCAGTTTATGCAGATTAAATAATAAGACTAGGTTTATTTAAAAGAAAAAAAATAGATTTTTAATTGCATTCTCACCTGCAAACAATAACCGATTCTTTCGGCGATAGTGGAAAAACTTGGCCTGTCATCGGGCTGTGGATGCCAGCATCGCGTCATAATCCCGTATATAGGATCTGGGCATCCTGCAGGTTTTTCTAGACGGCCACCGGACGTCACCATTGACATAACTTCGCGATTTGCACATCCGGTGTAGGGCATATATCCAAACGACATAATCTCCCATAGGAGCACACCAAAAGCCCTAGATAGAAATCAATTATATATTGTGTGCTTTACTTTCTATTAAATGCACAATTAATATGCGCGCAAGTATGTATATATGTATATATACATATGTAGAAGTTTTATTGATATTTCACAAGTTGGTCTTTAAATTAATAAGTCATTTATTTAATGAATTTTAACATATTTATAAAGAAGATTTTTCTTTATATGAAATACTTGATTGGATTTTCATAAACTTAACAGGTTCCAATATTTTTAAGTCAGTTTGAGTTACTTTATCAGCTTGCTTTGATGTCCGAGTCCTGAAGAGCGTATGGAGTACTCTCGGAATTGGAGGAGGAGATTGTTCTGGGGTTTTAATTGGAGAAAGTATTCCTGTTTTCCGGATAAAGTCGGATTCCCAAGGGATAAATCTCCACTGGATCGTTCGCTGAACTGATATTATTCAAGGATCTTTGTTCTTTAAAGATCTCGGCTTTTTTGGAGATTTCATCTAGAGGATCTGGAAGGTTTCGAGATTCTTGAAATTCTGGAAGATCTCGAGGATCTGGAATATCTCGAGGACCTGGAAGATCTCGTGGATGCTGGAAAGTCTCAAGGATTTGGAAAATCTGGAAAATCTCGAGGATCTGGAAGATCTCGTAGACGCTGGAAGGGCTCAAAGATCTGAAAGATCTCGAAGAACTGGAATGGCTCAAGGATGCTAGAAGGTCTCGAGGATCTGGGAAATCTCGTGGATGCTGGAAGATCTCAAGGATCTGAAAGGTCTCGAGGATCAGGATGGTCTTGAAGGTCTCGGAGGAGTGATATTTCTATCTCAAAAAAGCAAGCGATTCGTATCGAACTGTTGCTGGTTATGTATTGGACTTTATCCCAACTGAGAATCCCTCTTATGATGTCAAATCAACTTCTTTACATAGCGTTAATGACTGGATTCTTCTATCGCGAAAATGTTTCTGTCATTATACACTTCCTAACGGTGCTCGCGGAAATATGAATCGCGGCATGCTGAGTCCGACGCTCGACACTCGACGCTTGGCCATGGCCCGCTGCGTCTAACGCTCGATCGCGTCAATCGCGTCGACTGCGGTCTAAGATTTGAAGATGACGGCGAGAGTTAGGGCCGTGGCACATAAAAAAACTTAAACAGTAAGACTTAAGACGTAAGCAAATTGACCAATCACGGTCGAACAGTAAGGCAGCTATATTGAAACGTAAGCTATGCTGAAAATTCCGTATGGTTGAAATTCTTAAGTCTTAAGTCTTATTGTTTAAGTTTTTCTATGTGCTACGGCCCTTAGAGACGCCATAACATATACAGGGTGGCTCACGTAAAGTGTTACAAGCTAATGACTCTAAAAATATTTGTCTAATGAAAAAATTGTTCATGAGAAAGTTTCATGTTTTCGAGGGGCCTTTCTAACTACGTAAACATAAAATTGCCCCCGCTCCCCCTCTAAAAGGGGCGGGAGATAACTTTAAAATTTTAAATAGAACCCCCCATTTTTTATTACACATTCTTGTAGCTTATCTCGAGAGCTTTTCAAAACACTATAATAAAGTATTTTTTCATTAAGTAATATATATATATTTATATATATATATTTATATATTGTATATGTAGTCTTTCCTATATTTCAAATAACTTATATAAATCGATGAGAATTTCTCTTGTGCCGTAAAACTTTAATTCTCGCGAGAAATATGAATAATATGGCACGATTACGATAACTTTGGCCCCCTATTTGAAAGGTCGTTTTTGAAGACATTTTTGACGAGGAACACGGGAAAAATAGTAAAAAAAATTTCCGACCAATAGTTTTCGAGATATATCACTTTAAAGTATTGGACATGATAATAAAACGTTACAAAACGGACCCAATGACCTTGACCTCGCTTCGCATTGTAAAGTATATGCGTGGACGCAGTGGGTTCCGCCCCCTCTACGGGGGGGCTTCACTTCCGAAAAATATAACCTAACCCAAACCTATTTCTGATTTAAAACTAAAATTTGGTTTGGGTTACGTTATATAACCCAAACCAAATTTTCGTTTCGAATTAAACTTTAACTTTAAATATCTCAAAAATTATAAGAGACAGCTGATTAAGTTATAAGGAAAAGTTACTCAAGATCATGATCTTGATAACATATGTCAAGGTCAACATCGTTGGGTCCGTTTTTATAAAGTTTTATTATCATGTCCAATACTTTAAAGTGATATATCTCGAAAACTATTGGTCGGAAATTTTTTTTACTATTTTTCCCGTTTTCCTCGTCAAAAATGTCTTCTGAAACGACCTTTCAAATAGGGGGCCAAAGTTATCGTAATCACCCCAATAATATAAATAACAGAAAAGGAAAGCACTTTTTTAGATCGAAAATTGTTTGGAATTGAACAAAAAATAAAATTGTAACGAAACACAATCTCACCAGACATCGGTTTTCGTAGTGAATATACCATCCAAAAAGCTCTCAGGCGGCATCCACTTTATGGGTAGCATCGCTTTGCCACCTTTCCTATAATAATCACTTCGATAAATGTCTCTGGCCATACCAAAGTCCGCAATCTTAACGGTACGCCCCGGTGCTTTGGTAGTCAATAAACAATTCCTAGCGGCAATATCTCGGTGTATAAAACGCGCCTCTTCCATATATTTACAACCGTTCGCGACATCATAGCCACACATGATAAGATCCAGCATCGTCAACGAAGTAGGTCGATCCTGCAAATCAAGAATATATATATATATATATATATATATATATACACACGTGTATCTATCCCAAAAATTCACTCTCAATTAAAATATACTCTATCTGAAAGTATTTTAAGTACTGTTTGAGTTTTATATATATTTTAGAATAAAGAGAAATTTGCTAATATAATAAATATAATGCGCAATATGTTTTAATATAATTAATTTCAATTTATATAATAACAATATAAGTGAACAACCAATAATATCATTAATAAAAAATAGTACTACTGTTAACAATATATAATTAAATGATTTAATAATTTCTAATCATGATCAGGAATCTATACTGCGTGTGAACGCAGTATAGATAAAAAAATACAAAAATATCTATGTAAGAAATTACATCTACAATTATATTTTTCTTTATCTTAATTTGCATACTCACTACTTATTTGGTATTGTTTCTCTCTCTTTCTCTCTCTCTCTTTCTCTTTCAAGTTAATAATGTTATTAATACTTACTGGTCGAGGTCTTTCTTCGCGTAGGAAATTCTTGAGATCTCCTCCGGCTAATAACTCGAGAACAATGTATCTTGGATGTTTATCAAAAGAAACACCGATAAAGTGTACTATATTGGGATGATTAAATTTGCTCATTATCAATGCCTCCATCATGAAATCAGCTTCTGCTTGCGTTGTGGATAAAGATGGCAGCGTCTTTACAGCAACAGGATGTTCCTCGCCGCGTCTATATTTGTATACGCCTTGGAAAACTTCGCCAAAAGCGCCTTGACCAAGAGGTCTGCATTAACGGACGAAAAGCGAGGTCGTTCTCTCCGTGAACGCAGTATAGATAAAAAAATACAAAAATATCTATGTGAGAAATTACATCTACAATTATATTTTTCTTTATCTTAATTTGCATACTCACTACTTATTTGGTATTGTTTCTCTCTCTTTCTCTCTCTCTCTTTCTCTTTCAAGTTAATAATGTTATTAATACTTACTGGTCGAGGTCTTTCTTCGCGTAGGAAATTCTTGAGATCTCCTCCGGCTAATAACTCGAGAACAATGTATCTTGGATGTTTATCAAAAGAAACACCGATAAAGTGTACTATATTGGGATGATTAAATTTGCTCATTATCAATGCCTCCATCATGAAATCAGCTTCTGCTTGCGTTGTGGATAAAGATGGCAGCGTCTTTACAGCAACAGGATGTTCCTCGCCGCGTCTATATTTGTATACGCCTTGGAAAACTTCGCCAAAAGCGCCTTGACCAAGAGGTCTGCATTAAAAAATGTAACCGTTTTTATTTTATTCCATAATTAAAATAAATAGTTTTTATCTCATTTCTTATTTAAATTTGGACGAAAAATATTCTGAGAAAACTTAATTTTGAGGACAAACATTGTGAGAGAACCAAATTTAACTTATAAAATTACTAAAGTTGGTATATACATATATCTGATTGATGCCAATTAATCTTGGCTAAAACATGTTCATACTAACTTTACTAAAGTAATGTTATCGCGGGGTATTTGCGGTAAATCTTTAAAGCTATATAGATTGCCAGCGAATTCATAGTTGGGGTTGAATTCGGTCATCATTGTATCCGATACCGCACGTAGTGCAGTTAACTCTGTGCCATTACCAAACATCACTTGACGGCGATGCAAAAGCTCTTGTTGGTTTTTGTACCGTTTATCTATCAAAAAATGCAGCAATATAAATAAGCATATCATAAGGAACAAATTTATATAAATAAAAAATGGCGAAAATGTATTTATATAATAATTAAATAAAGAGAGAAACTTATTTTATATAAAAATAAAATGTTGTTTTATTATATATAAAGATAAAATGTTGTTTAGAAAATTATTTTAGTCTATCCATTTTTCCAGTATCGATATAGTAAATATGATTAATGAAATGTAAAGTGAAACGATTTGTGGAAATTCTGTCGTGGCTTACAGAGAATGTTTATTATGGCATTTTTTAAATAAGTCTTTAATGTCCTTAAAAACTCTTTGTTTCTGTTTCAATGGAAATTTGTTGTTCTTTGAACAAGCACAAGGTATTTGTTCATCTATTTCGATTTGATTTCGAAATGTTTTCGAAATTTAATACTGCCGTTGAAAAGAAGATTTTTCAAAGCCATTAAAAACTGTAAAAAAACACGAAAAGTATTCTGCAAGCATTCATCTATCAAAATATAATGTTTTAAGGCATAAATCTTGTCAATCATTGACTGTGTTATTCACTGTATCGATGCCAGAGATGTTTTTTTTTAAATGATAATATATTTAAATGGCGCGTATATAATCATTATAGTTCAAAATTCTTAAAATATAAAATTAATCTCATCATATTTAATTTCTCGAGTTATATATGTGTGTGTATGTGTGTTGCTATATTCTAAATATATAATATAAAATGTGTATGTGTATATTTATATATTTATACATTCATAAAAGATGTATTTTAGACATACTTACAGGATATTAGGCAAATTCCGATAATGGCGAATAGGCCAATGATTACGACTATAAGTGGGATCATGTACGTTTTTTGTGCATCTTTGGAATCGTCGGCCACTAAAATTCAAAACAATTTTTCATTTTGTTTTCATTTTTTTATGAAGTAATGAACATAATGAGTCTCTTATATGATTGTTGTTATACTTACTAATACAGGATTTGGAATCATTACTGAGCAACCAACCCTGGGGACAGAGACACTTGGTCTCATTCATATACCGATCGAGTGCAACGCAACGATAATCACAACCGCAACCACTGACCGCGGGTATGATAAGAATCTCGCCCGAGCCATAATGAGCTGCAGCTTTAAAATAAATGTTAGTGAGCTTACGACTTGCGTACGAGTAACCACCCTCGCCATTCCCAGGATCCTTGTGTCCGGTATTACCGCCTTAAAAATGCAAAGTTATATTTTTAGCAATTAATTTTGAGAATTATTATAATTACAACATAAATCAGCAACGTTTACTTTAATTGATAATTTAATTTTTCAATTCCAATATCAGTCTATTCTAATTTTAATCTGGATAAAAAAATCAGGATAAATTAAATATTAATTATCTTAATTTTAAAAATTTAGTATTAATATTAAATATAATTTTAATATTTTTAAGATTCTTTGTCCAGGGAATTTAATTCTTATTTACCAACATAACCACCGCCGCCGCCCCCTGTTTTGCAACCTCCCCCACCTCCACCGAAACCTCCATTACCGTAACCTTGATCTCCGGATTCGCAACCAAATCCTCCCAAACCTCCACGAATCAATGGCATTCCCGCGGAATTTTGTTGATTGGAATCGTTAGTCCACAAACAGTCCCAACTCCCACCAGATCCGCCTAGAAGCCGTGATATTCTACTCAAGTTTGTATTTTTTACTCAAAATTTTAATCTTTAAAAAAAAATTCTGAAATTTTATGCATTTTTAAAATGGCTATTTACCTAAGTCCTTTGAAGTTACGGATGGAGGAGATGGAAGTCTACCTGCGGGAACAGAACCACGTCCGTGCTGTAATCCGTCCTCCGTGAAAGGATTCAGCCCCAAACCACCACCACCACCCGCGATTAAGATAGGTTCCAGTTCGCCGTTGGCTCTTAGCTACAATCATTTAAAGAATTAACTTGCATGATAGTGCATGAAAAAATGTAATATCTCTCTCTTTCTCTCCCTCTCTCTCCCTCCCCCTCCCTCCCCCTCTCCCCTTCACCTTCTCCCTCTCTCTTCCCCCTCTCTCTCTCTTATTTATAGGTGTTATGATGCATATTAAAAAAATACACGTCAGGGATATTATTTACCACGAAGATAACTGTCGCACCACCGCCACCACCACCACCATTCTTAAACTCGACTTTTTTCACTTCTCGCACTTTCGACGCGATGCTATATGACACCGATGCCTCGTGCGATTGACCCGGTAATTGACAATTGACTGTCTTCATGCCGAGATTCTGGATAACAATGTAACAAAAATATAAATACAAGGCGTGCTCTCTAATTGATGGTACAACTGAGAGGAGAAGATATGTAAGTTACATTAACATGAATTATTTAACGCTATCGTATATTAAGAATAAGTTTGATACACTCTATTTTCAAATATAATAAAACATATTTATAGTTAAATAAGTTAATTATAAAATATAATTTCTATAATAAGACACTTTATTTTGTATAATAGATTATTATATTTTTATTTTTATACTGTCTCTGATAGACAAAGAAAGAATATTTCTAGACGAATTCACCAATCACAGATATACATATAAAAATGAGACAATTATTCTTAAAACATCCATAGAGAAGAAAAACGTTACTAATTTTCCAAATGTAATTTTTTTATGAAAATAAAATTTTATATACAAATAAATTTTT
>NW_021853528.1:0-421 GCF_003651465.1 Formica exsecta
GAGCAACTATGTACCTATAATTATATAATGTAAAAGAGAGAGACGATATATACGCGCTTTTTAAATATGATGCGTTATATATTAATTGATATTTTCGCATAAATACATTATGAAAAATCTTTCTCTACATTTAAATGCTGTATATATCTAGAAATTTGTAAAAACAATTTGTGTATTAAATATTATTTACTAGGACACTACAAGCATGCGCTATGCGATATAGAATATAGGATATAAGATTTTGATTGAATTCAATTATAATCCTCTATAGATTTTATTGAAAGAGAATCAGAGTTAGTTTCTGAGTTATTGAATATTTTAGCAGTGAGTTTACATTAATTTTAGCTGAATATAAAAAAATTATTTTTTTTAGATTAGTATTATATTATTATATTAGTACAAATTTATTAATTTTTATTTA
>NW_021853528.1:571-14306 GCF_003651465.1 Formica exsecta
ATCTTTTCTGTTCTACTTTACTTGTTTTATCTTTTAATATATTTAGAGATTGGTCGGGTTACAACAAAAAGCTGATTAGATGCGATGTTAAAAACAAATATTGCATTACAAATTCGTAGAATATGCGTTGTAAATTTTACGTAATTATCGCGTTACTTTTATTTTAATCAGATGATTAAAATCATTCTGACAAAACAAAATATTTTATTTTCAAGATTTGAGAAAAATGTTTCAAATAAAAGTTGTAAGGTTTTAAGTATCGGAGTCTCGTGCAGCTTGCTAAAAATAAAGTGATTTTTGAGAATTTTTTTTGAGAAAACAATTTAATGGATTTTGTTGAAACTTTTAGAGGATTTTAATCAACATTTAGAAAAGTAGATCAATTTTTTTTTTTTTTTGTAAAAAATAGCTGTGTTAGAAACTATAAAGGTATTTCGCCGCGGCCTCGGCGTCAGAGAGTCGTTTGTCGGCGTGCAGTATAGCGCCTGTTGTATTCGCTTGAAAAAAAATTTGAAAAGATTTTTTTTTTTTTTTTAGTAAGATTACGCTATGGATGAACCACATCATACAAAAAAAGTGAAAAATTGTAGAAATGGCAGGACTTTGAAAAAAAAAGTTGCAATTTTGACGAAAAATTTTCATTTTAATTATGCAAAAGAAAAATAATTAAATTTAATAATATCACTAAAGTACTGGTTCATTCAGAGAGGAATATATTTATCTACATGCTTGCACAGGGATAAGTCGATTGATTGAATATTTTTTGAGTTATGCTGCACGCCAATCTGAAAAAAGTCGTTTCGAGAAAAACGCGTTTAAAGTTTTGGGTATTGAAAAATAATAATTTTTGGAATCTTACAGCTGTTTTGCGCTAGTCTGCTATTCCAGGCTCATACGTGCACATGTAGCAAATTTTCTGCTTCTTTGTAAAAGTTTTGCAGCTTAATTTGTTGCTCTCTCCGAGCCATTCAAACCTTTTTCGTGCTGCTTAGGGTGCGGCGCTCCTGCCTCTTCAACCGCTCCACGTCGCAAGTATCAACGAAAAATGTACGTTGCTGTCCAATAATGATTTCTAGTGTTTCCATTATTTTTAATATGACATAATAACCTTCATTGAAAACTCCAGCAGCTATAAAAGACGCGATCTCGATAATCCCTATGCCGAAATTCAAATATTTTGGAGCTGAGTATCCATTCTCTTTTTCACGTGACCAATACACTCACTTTTCACTATTTAAAAATATACTCACACAAACGTACACAAATTACACAGACACGCTGACTTATAAATACCGGCTCATGTTCGGAGCTTATTCATACAACGAACTATGTGGAGGAATGCGCCGCGCGCTCTCCGGTATACCTACAGGACGCGTAGCTGTAAAATCGATAACCCTGGTAATATTTCGAATTTTGGTTTGTAACTCCAGGGACATATTTTTAAGATGTACTACTATTAATTTATACACAAAAAATCGATTTTTTTTGACCCATTACACGAGGCTCCCCGCTTAAGAAATTGAAGGTAACCTTCATGTGATCTTCAAACGATTATCCCAGGTCAAACCACCACCATGATACCATCTTATATCCTCTTCGAGGTCATAAAACTTTTGTATAAAACATTTCTCTCTAAAATACTTTGTTTCCGAGATATAAGTTTGTAACATTTTATCTAACTCATCCTGTATATGCACGGTATCTATGTGCGGTGCGGGAATCAACGTACATATATTCAAACGCTCGGCTCAGATCTTTTATGTAATGCCAATATAATAACGAAGCAATTTTATCTCGTTTATGTTTTAGTGGCCATGACCGATCCCGAACGAGGCATTTAAAAGCGTAAAATACTGTAGTTGAAAATCAGTTTCTGATTGTAGAGATCCGCCTCGATGATAGCTTGATATAAAACAACAGTGTTACTTTGATTCTGAAAAGAAGCGATGACGAAATTGAAAGAATGATAGCAATAGTGCAATTTTTAGTAAGACAATGTTTAGCTTTTAAAGGTGAAAACGACAAATTATATCAATCAAATAATGAAAATTGTTTAAAAGCTGTAGAAATGGTAGCAAAATTTGATCCAATAATTTTTGAACACGTTGAAAACATTAAAATTGTCTCAAGAATTAAAGAAACATATGCCCCATTGCATAGGAAAAATATTTCAAAGCGAAATTATATCTGCATTAGCAAGCACAATAAAAACATAAATTAAAATATTAGTAAGACAAGATAAATATTTCTTTATAATTTTAGACTGTACATCAGACATTAATGATATTGAACAATTATTCTTTGTTATAAGAATGGTCGATATTATAGATAATAATGTTACAGTGCAAGAATTGTTTTTAGGATTTTATTCAGTATTAAATACAACTGGCGAAGGTTTATATAATTATTTTGTGCATGATATTTTTAAAGATTATGAGTTAAAATTTAGAATATTCGCGGACAAGGTTACGATAACGGATTAAAAATATAGAATATAAACTTAGAACTAGAATGTGAAAGTTCAGATTTACTTGATATTGTAGACTTGGCATCAGCGCTTCGCGAAATCAACACTCGTAGAATTATGCGGCCTTCCTCGGTTTACAATAAACTGGAAACTGCAATATGAACTGGAAGGCGTATATCTTAATCAAAAGTATTAGTAATATGAAATATTGTACACATTTTTTTCTACATCATCCTACAGATGGGATGTACTAAAAATAATGTTTCTAGGCTAACTTTAAAATCGATTAGCGATACTAAATGGGAGAGTAGAATAAATGCGATACGTTCTCTCAGGTTGCAATTAAACGATATTATTAAAAATTTAAATATCTTGATAGAATATATTTCTCGAAATATAAAAACAAAACATATGACCAATTTATTATTAATTCATATAACAAATTTTAAATTTATATGTTCTGTTATTATATGGCATGATACATTATCAAAACTAGACGTAGCAGATAAAATGTTACAAAGACCTGGATCTAACATAAATAAATCTACAAAAATATTAAAAAAAATAATAAAATTTTTAAATGATATTAGATGTAGTGAAGCATTTAATAAATATATTAGTGATGCTTAAGTTTTGGCTACTGAAATAAATATATCTGCCAAATTTGCAATTGTTTGTAATAGAACAAAAATAAGACATTTTAGTTATGAATGCGCTTACGAAACATTAACAGACCCGAAAGAAATTTTTAAGATTAAATTTTATTTCGTAATATACTAAATACTGCCTTAATTCAAGCCAGCAATTACTGCCAGTAATCCAAGAAAGGTTTCAAATCTTGAATGAATGCAATATTTTATTCAAATTTTTGTGCGGATTTCATAATTTGTCAGAAGAGAAAAAAAGCTTGTTTAGATTTAGACTTAATTCTGCAAATTGACACAGAAAATTAAATATTTAAAGATATAAATGGTTTGGAATTATTTTACGAATTACAAACATATAAAATAATGCAAAGAAGCTTATCGAATCCGTTACAAAATTTAGATTGTATTGTTAAGAATAACTTACAGTGATCATTTCCTAATTTGTTTATATCTTTAAGAATCTCTTTAATATTGCCAATACCTGTTGCAGTGTAAGAAGTTTATCAAAATTAAAATTAATAAAGAATTATCTGCGATCTTCTATGACTCAGGATCGATTAACCGAATTAGGACTTTTAACTATAGAATATGGACTTTGTGAAAGTTTAGATTGATTTGATATTATAGACGATTCAACATTTAGCTACTAAGAAATTTAGAAGTGTTCATTGGTAATAAGAAAATATTTTTGTTTTTGTTTCTTTATACAATTTTTAAGTACATATGTTTATAAAATACATACTTTGTATGTGTATAAATGTACATTTTTTGTCGTTTTATTTTTCTATACACACACACACATCAACATAGGGGCGCAAAAATTGTTCTCGCACAAGGACTAGTAAGGAGTCAGAACCGATCCTGAATATGCTTATAATTAATTTTCATATTTTTCTTTTTTATTACGAATTAATAAAGAAACAGAGCCATTGCATATAATATTAGAAAAAATTTAATGAATAAATTTACGCATACACTAATTTTAATACATTAAGAAACTTTAAAGAATTTTATATTTTGTGCAAAAAAAAATGTAGAAAATTATGATTGAGTAACTATGTATATACATATATTTATAAATGTATATACCAGGTGTATATAAAGGAACGACCAAATATTTTGTAAATATTAAAAAAAAAAGTGCTTCAAACAAAAATTGTAACGTTTCAAGTGATGCATAATAGTATTATCTTGACCTTGGGTTACTTTGAAGATTTTGTAAAAATCATTTTCAATTTTTTAAATAGAAACTCCCGTTTTTTATATTCTAACTGGTCAAAACGGTAATATTAAAAAGCATATTTTGAAATAATATAATTAAATTTTCTTTTGTTAAGAACTTCTATGAATTGCAAAGTTACGATATTTTCTGCCGGAGAGAATGACTCGAGATATGTCATATAAAGACACTGATTAAATTTACTTTACTCTTGGAATATATAGGTGTGCGTTTGTCCATGCATACATGTGTAGGATGTCAAAGATCAGAACTTTATAGTTTATCAGTTCTACAGTTTTTAATGACTCTAAACTGTTCATATATCATGTGGAGATCAAACCTCCGTAATTTGTTAATCCTACGATATATTTATTGACTATATTTCTCCACAAATATGTCTATGTACGAAGTGTGACTAAAAAATACCGTGAATGCCGCTACAGCGCATCATATAATTGAAAAAGAGAAGAAAAACTTACGTAGTGAGATCTAATTTAGAATTCTCATTACAATACAGTGGAACCTCAAAATAGTGCATTGTATGGGGCTTTGGCACGCTATAACGAAGTTACTCCCGTCAAACGTTCATAGTCATAGCGGCCGTGCGAGATTTGCATGAACTCGTTCTTTCAAGTACATCATCTCTGGAAAAAAACACTTTTTTTCTTATTTTTGATACAAAAGTATTAAGCACTAATTGCTTCAGCTTTTTGCAAGAGTAATTGGGATATTTTTTACTTGTAAATATTGTAGAGTACATAAAAATGTTAGCGTTTCTTCAATAATTTGCATTTAAATGAAAAAGTGCAATTTTTATTTGATTTTAAAGTAACGATTACACTTTGATTATGGATATTAATTGAAAAAAACAATTAGTGCATTTTAAAGTGCCGACTTTTCTCTTTAAACTACTTTTTTAATCATCATTGCGCGATTTTTTCACTAGTTATGAACGCTCAAACTCAATAGATTGATTTTACTTCAGTAGTGAACAACTTGGCGAAAAAAAATCATAGGACATTCATTAAAAAGGCAAATGAAAAATAAAACTCTGCTCCTTAAAATCCAGTTAACGAAATCGTGTTACAATTTTTTTTTCTTTGGCACTTTCTGACAAATTTTTGAAAAATTTGTTCAATCGACGAACGTCGCTTTTTCATAATGTAATTTTGTAACAAATAAAAAGAATTAAACTCGACTAAAAGATTCTGAAACTAGAAACTTCAAGCATAGTAACGCTTTTTTATTGATCTCAATCCGATTATATGTAACGAAGTTGCAGCCACTTGAAAATTGCCTTTTCTGTAGAAAGAAGATGGTCCTTTTTAATTTTTTTGCCTATAGTTCACGTAACATATATTAGAGGAACAAAGCTTCTCTAAATTTAATTAAAAATGAGTTGTTGATATATTTAAATTTAAATATCGGTTGTAAAGACGCTGTAGAAGTCTTTAAACAAGACAAACACTTATTAGATATCACTAAAAGTAATAAAAAATATGTATGGAAAAATAAATAATATAAAAAATATATGTACTTTTTTTTTTATTTAACGTTCTTTTTTTTTCGTTCTCAAAGGCGTTACATACGTTATTTGTTTTAAAAAAAGGTGGCAATCCTAAACGACATCGCTCTTAGGTTCATTAGAGTACTCAAATCTCCTCACCCGGTAAACGCCTATGACGTTTATTGTCGCAATATACATGGTTACATATTACTTATGAACGTTAGTTACTCATTAATAATATTAATAATGAAATTTAACAAATCTTAAAAAGTCTAGCTCTTTTTAAATTAGCGACGAATGTTTTCACAGAAGAAAATCGCAAGTGGAGTGTAGCAAATAAAAAATAATGGTTTAAGAAACAATTATCACACACAGTTTTTAATTGAATGCAGTATTTAATCAAACAAGAGATATAGAAAATATATACAATCTGGTAAAATTTAGTGCATGAATAGTGACAAAATTAAAGATTTATAATTCAGTAATTTCCTGTTCGTCTATAATTTTCTCCAACAATAATTATATCATGCACGTTTCTTTTCATTTGACTGCTTTTCTATCAAATTATATTAAGAGCAATTACAGAGGAAAACTAATAATATTCATATTATTATTTGATACAAACAAATGCATTCGTTCAATGTTGTCATTGGTTTTTATGGAAAAAAGTGAGCAATTTATTAACCAAATGTTTTATAATTTGATGATATGTAAGATACATCGTGATTGATTATAAAAAGAATTTTGAAAATTAGCGCTAGAAGAGATTTCATGATTGATATACTAAACAAATTTCAAAAAAATGATATAAGTAAGAAAAAGTTGATGCAATTAGCAATTATTTGCATTATCAAGAATATCGATAGAATCACTATTCATAGCTGAGCTGCCAAAGATTGTGCGGGAACTGATTGAGAGCAAGTATTTACAAAAAAAGAACAAAATTATTATGTCAAAAACGGTATTATGTGTTTTACTAAAAGTGTTAATGTTAGCGGGAGCGGATACTTTATCAAAGTATCCGGAAAATAGTGTAGCTTCGAGAGAGTGCGATCCCATGTGCCCAGATTCAGACCTCATGCAGGTAAGAGATTGCTTTGTTAAATAAGAAATTAAATGGTATTACAGCTAATAGTTTGAGTAACTAAAACTGTATATAATAATAAAATATATGTACTGTATAATAATAAAATAAAACTATATAACATAAAATAGCAGAAATACTAGAAATACTAGAAATACTAGAATACTAGAAAAGTATGTGTGATGTTACGAAAAAAAGAAAGTGTATAAATCTTGGAAATTTTTTTTATAAATGGATGCTTCATAGTACAAAATTAAGCTTAAGAAATTAAATGTTATTACAGCTAATAGTTTGAGTAACTAAAACTGCATATAATAATAAAATATATGTATTCTTGGAAACTTTGTTTATAAATGAATGTTATATAATACGAAATAAGCTTAATTAAATGGTCTATTAAAACTTGACTGTATCATCTTTGCGCCTCTCTAATTGCTTTTTTTAAAAATAAGTATTTTTAACATCAATAAGATTTTCTGTTTATTCTCCGCTATATTAATACTTATATATGGTGACACAAACTGATTTTTATGTGATTTTTCTTTAATTCCTAAGACCTCTTTATCTTCTTAAATATTTATAATCATTTACGAGGGACAATCAAATATAAACCGAACTTTTCCCAAAATTTTTTCGATCAAAATATTTTCAATGCACACCCAAGTCATTTTTCTACATAGTTTCCACTAACATCCAAGTACCTTTGCCATTTGATTGGCAGTTTTTTTATTCCGTGTTATAAAAAGTAGTGGGACGTATCCGAAACCAATTATGCACATAAAAAATTTTGCTTCTGCACAACAACGCTAGGCCTCACACTGCCGCCTTAACTGAAGAGAAATAGTCACAACTGCACTAAACTACGGTTGAACATCTCCCTTACAATCCCGATTTATCACCGTGTAATTATCATTTGTTTGGACCACTGAAAGAGGCGTTGGAAGAACAACGATTCGACAATAATGAAGAAGTGGAAGAATTCGTGCGCAATTGGCTTTGGACATGTCCCACTACTTTTTATAATATGGAAATAAAAAAACGGTCAATCTGGTGGCAAAACTGCTTAGATATTGGTGGAAATTATGTAGAAAAATGATTTGGATGTGCGTTTTAATTGGAAATATTTTGATCAAATAAAAAGTTTTGGAAAAAGTTTGATTTATATTTGACTGCCTTTCGTATTAGTATAATAAGATATGTACTAAATTAGTTTTTATTTAACAAAATTAATTTAGAAAGTCAGTCTCATTTTTTTATGTTAAGGATAGTTATATATATACACATATAACAGAACAGCATTACTAAATATCGAAATAAAGTCGAGTATCGATATAATGGAATTTTGAGTTTTATCAATTAACCGTAACATTAAATTCACAGAAATCAACAATATACCATTTTTTGGTACGTCTTTGACTTTATATATAATTTTAATTGTACATATATTCATTATATAGCTATATACATACAATTTTACCCAGGTAATGTAAGTTAATTATAATATCATATTCTCCAAAATTGGTTTGCGTTAAAACATGTAACGATAACTGCAAAGAAATTCAACAAAAGTTTAAGTAAAAAAATTTATATAATTTTTATGACCATAAAAAGACAATATTTATAACATTTATATTCTTGAAGTTAAATAAACTGAAACTTTAAAGAAAACAAATAAATTTTTAAGAAGAAAAGTAAAAATGTTAAGATAAAGTCACTTACTTGGAGAAATTAACTAACTTACCGTAAACAAACGTTAAACAAAATTGTTTCAACAATCGAAAAGATCTACACCTTCATGTATTACTTGTTAAGAGAATCGGTTATATGAACTCTCATTAACCCAAATTATTCCATTCTGCGTGACTTTGGACCATCACACATAAATTGACATAGCTGCATATGCATGGCAGACCGTTTAAATCAACAAGCATTGAGCATTAAACCACCACATATTGATTTACATTACATGCTCATTGGTCCAAACGGTCTTATTGACATCTATTTGACGCAGCTTTGTGTACGATAGCCAATTCCGTTTAATAAAAGAATCATGTTTGATATGCAAGAAGATTTTGCATATAAAAAACTACAAAAACAGATTTTTAAAAAAAGTCTTGAAAAACAATAAAAACAGATTTTTAAAAAAATGTAACTGCACTGTATGTTTTAAACACATTATCAATCAAGAGAGGTATACAGAAAAATATCACACCTATATGATTAAACAAACAAGAAATTTTATGGCAGATTTACTTATTACATACATTACTATTTACTTAGTACATATATTGTTTATTAAAAGTATCGAAGGTCGCCACGTTTTTGGCCTAGCGGTGTTTACTAATTTCTTTTTGTATGTTATATCTTATCAAGGATATTCCAGTATCCGAGAACAACGATTATCATATTTTACAAAACCGCAAATCTGACCGGAGTCATTCTGATAGTGTGAGTGTGAGAAACAAAGTTGACAAAATTCCATTTGCAAATATATCTGTGATCCCAGAATCTATTGGTAAGTTGCAAAGCAATGCATAAATCATTTTAAAAAAGTCCATGACAAAAAAAATTATAAATATAATTTACATTTAAGAGAGAGTAAAAATAAGATCCAAAAAAAAATATCTTTCAACAGTGAGAAGAATATAAATTTCATTTCATATATTATACGTATGTAAAATTAATCAAAATTTAATATAAAGCAGTTAATTATATTATTTAATTTTGCTAGTTTATTTTTTTTTTAAACAATTGCAAATATTATACTTCTTATTTCTTAATCAATAAGACATTTCCAAAAAATATTTAATGCTTTATTAAAAACTTTGTATTTGTTTTTGTTCTGAATTAACAATTACTTTTTTTTGTTCTAAATTAACAATCACCTTTTTCCATATAAAACACGCAAACTTTTTTATATTATTTTATTATTTTAATAGTCAATACTTGTTGTGCTATATAATTTCCATATTTTGTAATATATCTCTATTTTTTTTCTTGCTTTCATTTTTACTTTAAATTGTTTTTTCTGAAGTACTGAGATTATAGTTAATGTTCCTGTATATAATTATATGAATATGTGGAATCTAAAAATTTCTAGAAAGCATTTTGAGCAAACCAACATCTCCCAGAGCATTTGTGGAGTTCCATAATGGATTCCTAAATGAAGAAGACGATATTTCTGTGACATACAGGTAAAAAATCTAAATTCTTAGTCTATATTCTTTTAAATTTAACAACAAATACATATAAAAATGTTGATTCTGTTATAATTTTACTAAATATAAAAAGGCCAAAATATTATTTTTTTTGCAGATGGAATCAACCTGAATTTACAGACGAAATAATACAAGGATACACAGTGCAATGTTGGTTCATCGAGAACCAAAAGGAGATTCAAATTTGCAACGACAAAAGTATTTCAGCTACAATATTGGAGTGCACAGTGCACAATCTAAAACCTAGCACGACGTACTATTTTCAAGTACGAGTGCATACTAAAGTTGGTGCTGGTCTTTACACAGATATGATTGATGTATCGACTACGCACGAAAATCCAATACCGCAAGTATTGATGATAACACGATACGGTATCGATGTATGGGATCTGGATTTAAAAATCACGGTTAATCTCGTTAAGGATAAGAACGTGAGATATGCCACTTATTCAATAGCGGAACAAAAAATTTATTGGAGCAACAATGTAAAAGACCGAATGATATTAAAGATGAATGAAAACAATATTACAAAAATAGCTAAGCTTCAAAATATTGCGCGCTATCTTTGCATTGACTGGGTAGCAAGAAATCTGTACTGGATGGAATTTGGGTTTGGTTTTACTGACCTCATAAAGCTTGATATAACAATGTGGGAAAATGGCATAGTAAAATATGATAAAATTTTGAAAATAAGAACTTTTCGTTATAGCGGTTTAACTATATTTCCATCTATGGGGTATGTTAACTTTCATCCATTTGAAATAAATAAACAGTATTTCCATTAAAGATTTGTACTGATTTGTAATTTTTCCTTAATTTCATATGGCTTTGCAATTAAGATCAAAAGTTATAAAAAAAATAATAAATTAACACAACTTTAATTATAAGAATTTTAAATATTTACTATACACAAAAACTTGTTTCTTCTATTGTTATAATAAAATTCTATAATAAGTGTAATAATGCATATATTTTTTAGGACATTATATTGGACAAATTACACTGAGGATAATAAATATCAGATGATACAATTGGATCTTGATGGAAATAACACTCCAATCATTCAGAATAATTTATGTATTATATGCCCCTTTTCACTCAGTATGTTAGTTTTTGTTGGCATGAAAATTGACGGCATGGATACAAAGAAGCCGCTAATTTTTTGGCTATTCGAAGAACTCTTGATTCTGACGGACATTAATTTTTCTATGTGCAATTTGATTTTACGAACTAAAGACATTGGCAATAAATTAAATTTCAAATCTTTAACAGTTGACAAGATAAACATTTATATTACTGTTGAAAATGGTTATGATGTAATTTATATTTTGAAAAAAAAGTATGCACTGCTTAAAAGCGTAGACGCATTTAAGTACATCCAAAAGATAAGAGTGTCTTTCTCCGAAACTTTAGTATTTCCTAAATTCTATGCTTTGGGTAAATCTTTGCAATCATATCCTTCGACGAGATGTCTGACACTTGACAAAAGAATTTACAACGTAGAAAAACCGATGTACACGGTAACGACGAACAGCATCATCGTAAATCTTCCAGAACCGATACCCAAGAATGGATGCAAAAGGTACAACTTACCTGCTACTTTATACACCATCTACATAAACTATTGTTTAGACAATAATCTTAACAAGTTCGATAATTTTACCGTGCAAACGTACAAGCGGTATTACGAGATCCAGAATTTAACGCCGTTTGCAGAGTACAAGTTACTGCTAACTCTAAGCAATTTTTATTCTGATCAATTATCGATGTATCCGTTATTCGGCTCGGAAGTGATACTGAAAATTAAACCAAGCAAGCTCGAAGCACCGGAAGATGTAACAGTTGAGGCTCTGACGCCTACTATAGCAGCAGTTTATTGGATGCCACCCAAGAAATTACACTGTGTGCCCGTGATCTATAAAGTATACTGGACATTATTTATCAATACAACGTACACGTATACATCATATAGTACACGACAAATAAACGAGCTATTTATCAATAAGACCGAACATAAGGTAGGCAGCAAATTTTTCACAATAATCGAACCGTTGATACCAGGACAGAAATATAGGATATATGTACGCATGTATCCAGCCAACTTCAGCGATCATTATAATGACAGTTTAAACAAAACCTTGTACATGTATTCGGAACCAAACAATATAACTTTAAGCGGGGTTAGCATAAACGGTATGAATATCTCGTGGATTCCAAGCGTTAATATGATTTATTACTTATTGGAATACAAAAATGTTGAAATGCAGGAGTGGCAAATCGTTCGGCAAAATTCGGCAAACATCTTTGAGCCGAATAATGGAGAAAAAATAATCTACTATATAAAAAACTTACTACCAGGAACTCTATACAAATTTCGTTTAATATTGAAATACCCCAAGTACGAGAAAGATTTTATATGGCCGTCTGATAAAAGATTTACTTTTTCAACACTGACAAGTAAGCCAATGAAGATATTATAACATTATATACTTATTTTAAATATAAAAATATATTTACAAAATTTAAAAACTTAGTAATTTTTAATAGTAAAGTTATAAGTAGGAGTAAGTTTTTAAATAAAATGAAGATATTAAGAGTATATTTTTGCGAAACAAAGGTAATATTTCGAGCACTCCTGGAATATACAGTGTAGTTACACAATATTACCAATATATTATATCAAGTTTTGTCGCTATGGTTATTGTAATTTTCATCTACTACTATTGTAAGTATATTTGATATCCATTTAAGTTTTTAATCGTATAAAGAGATTATATCTAATGTATTGTAGTAGATAAAGATTTTCTAAGAAAAGTTAATTTACTTGTCGAAAAGGCGATATAAATTTTGCAATGTATATTATTAGATAAGTAAATTGCAATTTTATAACAGATCGACAACGTAAAAAAAGTAACAAGCAAGTTTTGCCTCTGACAATGAGCGACATCGAATTAGAGACTTTACATGAGATACCCAATGTTCCTAATGTTCAACTCAACACGTTATACAATCCTATGTTAGAATATAATTTGGATAAATATGCACTGATCGAAATCAAACGTGAAGAAATTAGACTAGAAAAACTTTTAGGCAGCGGCGCATTCGGAATGGTAAAAAATAATTTTTTCGATATAATCAAATAACTCTGCGCGCATTTATTTCTGCGTCCGTCTCTTATTCGCCTGTTTTACAATCTTTATATTATTTTATATTAGAGTCTTTTTACTCAATGTTTCTATTTAATTTGTTCAATACAATGTTATACGCTATTTATTTCTAGATCAACAGAAATTGAAACAGATACGCATGTCTCGATAAAAATAATTATATGAATAACTTTTTATAAGAGATTATAAGCAAAATTTTTGTAAGATAACATGCACATGCACTCTATTATGTATTTTTCGATAAATTGTTTAATACAAAATAAAATGATATCACTTGACATTAAGCTATATATTTTTTAATGAAGTATATATTTAAATTAATTTCAAATATTTTGCAGGTGTATCAAGGAAAAGTAAAAAATTTAGAAAAACCGGACATAGAGATATCCGTTGCTATTAAAATGCTCCAAAAAAATGCTTCTTCGC
>NW_021853528.1:16922-24479 GCF_003651465.1 Formica exsecta
TAAATCGGGCAAGCTCGAAGCACCGGAAGATGTAACAGTTGAGGCTCTGACGCCTACTATAGCAGCAGTTTATTGGATGCCACCCAAGAAATTACACTGTGTGCCCGTGATCTATAAAGTATACTGGACATTATTTATCAATACAACGTACACGTATACATCATATAGTACACGACAAATAAACGAGCTATTTATCAATAAGACCGAACATAAGGTAGGCAGCAAATTTTTCACGATAATCGAACCGTTGATACCAGGACAGAAATATAGGGTATTCGTACGTATATATCCAGCCAACTTCAGCGATCATTATAATGACAGTTTGAGCAAAACCTTGTACATGTATTCGGAACCAAACAATATAACTTTAAGCGAGGTTAGCATAAACGGTATGAATATCTCGTGGATTCCTAGCGTTAATATGGTTCATTACTTATTGGAATATAAAAATGTTGAGATGCAAGAGTGGCAAATTAAAAACAACTTTGAACCAAATAATGGGGGAAAAGTAATGTACTATATAAAAAACTTACTACCAGGAACTATATACGAGTTTCGTTTGATATTGAAATACCCCAAGTACGAGAAAGATTTTATATGGCCGTCTGATAAAAGATTTACTTTTTCAACACTGACAAGTAAGCCAATGAAGATATTATAACATTATATACTTATTTTAAATATAAAAATATATTTACAAAATTTAAAAACTTAGTAATTTTTAATAGTAAAGTTATAAGTAGGAGTAAGTTTTTAAATAAAATGAAGATATTAAGAGTATATTTTTGCGCAATACACAGATGATATTTCAAGCACTTCTGGAATATCAGTTAAGCAATATTACCTATCATTCACCGTAAGCCTTGTTGCTATAGTTACTATAATCTGCATCTGTTACTTATACTACTGTAAGTATATTTGATAGACATTTAGTTCTTTAATGGAGAAAAAGAGAGATTATATCTAATGTATTATAATATATAGAGATTTTCTAAAAAAAGTTAATTTACTTGTTAAAAAGACGATACAAATTTTGCAATGCATATTATTAGATAAGCGTATTGTAATTTTATAACAGTGTACCGACAACGCAAAAAAGATAACGAGCAAGTTTTCCCTCTGATAATGACTGACATCGAATTAGCGATTCTACATGAAATACCTAAGGGTAACATTCAATTCAATACGTTATACAGTCCTATGTTGCAATATAATTCGGATGAATATGTACTGACCAAAATCAAACGTGAGGAAATCAGATTAGAAAAACTTTTAGGCAGCGGCGAATTTGGAATGGTAAAAACTAATTTTTGCGATATTATACGCTAATTTCTCTATCTACAGAAATTGAATACACATTTTTTGAAAAAATAATTACACGAATAACATTTTATAAAAGATTAGTAATGCAAAAGAGATAATTAATGCAAAATTTTTGTGAAATGACATACACATGCACTCTACCACGTATTTTTCGTTATTATTTAATACAAAATAAAATATATAATGTCACTTAACATTAAACTATATATTTTTTAATAAAATATAAATATAAATTTATTTTAAATATTAGTCTATATTTCGCAGGTGTATCGAGGAACAGTAAAGATATTAGAAAGACCGGGCATAGAGATACCCGCTGCCATAAAAATGCTTCGAAAAAATGCTTCTTTGCAAGAGAAAAAAAGGTTTTTAGAAGAAGCGAGGCTTATGAATCATTTTCGACATAAACATGTGCTAAGATTGCTGGCCGTCTTTGCCAACGCCTCTCAATTGTCCACTGACTTTGTACGAGTTAATGCTGCGTTGCTGGAGTCCAGCGAATAATAGACCAAACTTTAAACTTTGTATTTGTCGATAAAATTAAGAAAGATATTTTTCAATCTTATTTGCGAGAAATTTTGATGATTGAAAATCACAACATTTCTTCTTACAATTGTAAGCAACGCGATGCTGATGCTAGCACTTTCGAGTAACCAAAAACTTAATAATTCTGAATCTAATAATTATCGATAGATTGCTAAAGTAGTTTTAAAAATAATATCTATTTCATATTGTATTATTATATTGTTTTATATTCCTATATTTTTTCTTACTTGAATGCTTAAACAAAATATACATTTTTAAAAATTGTTTGGAATTCTTTATATCTTTTTTGTTCTTTCATTCAAAATCTGGATGTACGATTTAATTTATTTCAAGTGTAGAAATATTTAAAAAAATGCAATTTAAAAAGAGAATATAGCAAATCAAATCAAATTTATTGTGAAGAAAAGATCACTCTCTTAAACACAATCAAATTCCAATTAAACTCGATCAGCGATAGATTCAACTGACAAGATTGAATTGTCAAATTTATATCGTTCCTAATCTTTTTAACAAAAGGAGATTGTATAAAATAGTTTTTTTTTTATTTCTTACAAAAATAATGATATTAAAATGTTGCGCTAACTAAATAAAAATTTATAGGTAGGGGAAAGTAGGGTAAAACCGGATACCTTTTTGGATTTGTCTTCCTACAAAAAATCTGAGTAAAAAAAATTTTGCCGATCATTAGTAGTCTTTAGTGAACCTTAAACTATGAGAAAATAAGTCTAGTTGCTAAAAAAATTTTTGTTTATCAAGAATAACAAGATTTTGTGGAGAAGTCAAAGTACCTGGTTTTGTTCTACCGGTAGGGTCAAACCGGGTACCCTTTTGAAAATATGCAAAAAATAACATACATATAATTATACATATATAATAATATATAAATTTCAGTAGCCATAAATTATTAATATACTCAGAAATAACCGCTTCTTCCTGATTTTATAACGAACTATTTTCCCTTACAGCGTTATTTGCGATCATCATCGCTAACATTGTGTGTGCCTTCGATGCATCAATGTTATTTAGCGACAAGACTAAAACTATATTTGCTAATCTATCTACAGCAATTATAACATATGTAGAATTAAAAGATATATCTAGTCTAAAAGATCCATCGTATATAGTATGTAATTGATGTATTTGTATCTTATATAAGTTCTGAGTTGCTCAATTTTTAATTTATGTTTTGCCACAGAAACAATTGTTACACAGAGAAAACACAGTATTTAGTCCTATCAATATAATGATGATAACGTCCTTACTTTTAAACGGCGCTAAAGAAGGAGCGACAAAGAATGAGTTGATGTCTCTTTTGAAAATTACTGATAATACACATTTAGACGGATTCCTAGCTATGCTTACTAATTTAAATGTAAGATAAAGAATGAAAAAATATACTATAATAAAAAATTTTTCTGTATAATGATATGTTTATATGTATTTTTAGGATATCGAAAACATCGAATTGCATCTAAAAACCGCAGTATATGTTCAAAATTCAGTTGAGCTAACGGCGGCTTTTTCATCAATATGCGTAAATAAATTATATTGTTCGATTTCAAAAGTAGATTTCAGAAATAATATAAATGTTGCAGAAACTATAAATTCATGGCTGCGAAAAACAACAAATTACAAGATATTATATGACGTAATTTCTTCAGGTATATTATATAAATGTTTGACTAATAATTAAATTTAAATAAATTATAGTCTTTACAAAGCACATTTTTAACAATTGAATACTTTATATGAATAGCTAATATCAACGAAGGTACAAAAATTATGTTGGTAAATATTGTTTACCTAAATAGTAGATGGCTAGATTTAACTTATAAAAAAGAAACAGAGGAACGCATATTTCATGTTTCTCCATCAAAAATGTATTTTGTTCCAACAATGAAATTTGAAAAATCGACATTTATTCATGGTGAAATACCACATTGGAATGCCAAGTTCATAGAAATTCCATTTTTGGTAAATAATTATTATTTATAAGACAACTTTCGAAAATAAGATAATGAATCATAAAATAATTATACAGAATATCAAGATCAATTAAAGAATATCAATTAAATATTGAATCAAAATATAATTTTACAGAATAACAACATTACAATGATTATATTTTTGCCAAATAAAAATATGGAACCTGGGAATCTGGAGTACTTGGATAAAAAGCTTAACTTTGCAGAATTTAAGTCAATTAGAAATGCATACACAAACAAATTTGAGCAAGATATGGAATTATATTTACCTAAGTTTACGAGTCAATGTCGTCAAAATATGACAGAATATTTTCATCAGGTAAGTATTGTGTAATCAGCAAAATTTATTTATAACTGATATGCAAGAGAGATTTTGGATAAATTCTAGAAATTAAAACTGATAACTGCTTGTAGATGGGCATAACTACGATGTTCGAAGATAATGCGGATTTTACACGTCTCTCAAAAATTCCTCTAAAAGTGAACAATATCGTTCAAACAATTTCCGTAACAATTAACGAAGAAAGTTTGGAAGTTCCGAATGGTAATCTATATGTATCATTTGAATAATAAAAAACTTTAGGCGAATACTATGTGTGTAAGCATTACAATAAAAAATTTTTAATTGCAGTTGACAAAAGCGAAGTAAGAAAACTGGCAAGTCCACTGCAAGAGTTGGTCGTAGATCGTCCGTTTCATTATATAATCGAAATACATGGAGAGATAATATTTGTTGGAACCGTGCGAGTACCAGACTTTAGAACATTTATGAGAGATGAATTATAAATTCTGTTATGTTCTTATATTTATTGACAGTTTATATCACACAATGTATGTACAGCTTAAATTTTTTTAAATTTTATCATATAATGTATATAAAATTCAAGCATTAATATATAAATAATATATTTTGGAAATGTGCTTTAGTCATTTCTTGATCAATTTTCTTATTACTTACAAGTAGCCGAATAAATTTGCACTTATGTGCGTTAGATGCAACAAAATAACTTCATATGCACGTATACAATCGAGCAACTATGTATCTATAATTATATAATGTAAAAAGAGATAGATAGCATACATGCACTTTTTATATTTGACGCGTTTTATATTGATTGATCTTCTCGCATAAATATATAATACATTATGAAAAATATTTCTCAAGATTTAAATGCTACATATATCTAGAAATTTATAAAAACAATTTGTGTATTATATATTATTTATTAGAACACTACAAGTGTGCGCTATGTGATTGATTTAGAATTATAGATGAATTAAATTATAGTCCTATAGATTTTATTGAAGAAGGATCAGAGTTAGTTTCTGTGTTTAATATTGAGCATTTTAGCAGTGAATTTACATTAATTTTAATATAAAATATAATTTGAATACAAAACAATTATTTTTTTAGATTAGTGTTATATTATTATATACAAGTTTATTAATTTTATTAATTAATTTATTTTTTTTATTGATTAATATTATTAGTTTAGTAATAATTTTTATACAAGAAATGTTTTGGAAACGATGAAATTGATTTGTGAAACAAGAAATTGATTTGTGGAACGAAAGGAGATCTTTTCTATATTGTAATTTTTCTACAATTTTAATCGTCTTCTTTATATTTCTAAAGAGTTTTAATCAATAGCAGCGTTAATTAATTCTTCCACAATCATATGATCGCTCGGTTGAAGATATACTCCCTCTCTGTCAGGTTTCGAAAATGTCATACAAAAAATCGCGATATTGTTTAAATATTGGAGTTTCAACGCTTTGAATGTTAAAATTTCTTTTTTATAATTCGTGTAATATTACGCAGAACAATAATCAAAA
The DNA here is from genome assembly GCF_003651465.1 of Formica exsecta. Lineage (NCBI taxonomy): Eukaryota > Metazoa > Arthropoda > Insecta > Hymenoptera > Formicidae > Formica > Formica exsecta. The sequence continues at coordinate 22,613 of NW_021853528.1, forward strand.
AGCTGATGTTAGATGCAATGTTAAAAACGAATATTGCACTACGAATGCGTAAAATATGAGTTGTAAATTTTATTTAATTATCGCGTCACTTTTATTTTAATTAGATAATTAAAATCATTTAGACAAATAATCGTAACTTTGCGCGTTATTTTTATTTCAATTTTTGTGACAATTTTAATATTCATATAATGCATACTCAGGGAGATAATAAAAAACTTATTTTCTTTTGTTGACAAATTTAAAAATAAAAGAGAGATGTAAAAATACTTTTCGTCTTTTTCTAATAATACGAAAGTATCCGAAAGTAAAAGTTAGAATATGACGTAATTTCTTCAGGTATATTATATAAATGTTTGACTAATAATTAAATATAAATAAATTATAGTTTTTACAAAGCACATTTTTAACAATTGAATACTTTATATGAATAGCTAATATCAACGAAGGTACAAAAATTATGTTGGTAAATATTGTTTACCTAAATAGTAGATGGCTAGATTTAACTTATAAATTATCACATGTTTTGTACTATATGATTTAAAAGGAGTTCTAATTTTAGATTAACTAGTAATAAGATTTTAGAATTAACTAATAATAAATTATACTTTCTTATTACACTAATTATTAATTGCATATTTTATAAGAGCAGTCGGGAGACGCCAAGCATAGAAATTCCATTTTTGGTAAATAATTATTATTTATAAGACAACTTTCGAAAATAAGATAATGAATCATAAAATAATTATACAGAATATCAAGATCAATTAAAGAATATCAATTAAATATTGAATCAAAATATAATTTTACAGAATAACAACATTACAATGATTATATTTTTGCCAAATAAAAATATGGAACCTGGGAATCTGGAGTACTTGGATAAAAAGCTTAACTTTGCAGAATTTAAGTCAATTAGAAATGCATACACAAACAAATTTGAGCAAGATATGGAATTATATTTACCTAAGTTTACGAGTCAATGTCGTCAAAATATGACAGAATATTTTCATCAGGTAAGTATTGTGTAATCAGTAAAATTTATTTATAACTGATATGCAAGAGAAATGTTGGATAAATTCTAGAAATTAAAACTGATAATTGCTTGTAGATGGGCATAACTACGATGTTCGAAGATAATGCGGATTTTACACGTCTCTCAAAAATTCCTCTAAAAGTGAACAATATCGTTCAAACAATTTCCGTAACAATTAACGAAGAAAGTTTGGAAGTTCCGAATGGTAATCTATATGTATCATTTGAATAATAAAAAACTTTAGGCGAATACTATGTGTGTAAGCATTACAATAAAAAATTTTTAATTGCAGTTGACAAAAGCGAAGTAAGAAAACTGGCAAGTCCACTGCAAGAGTTGGTCGTAGATCGTCCGTTTCATTATATAATCGAAATACATGGAGAGATAATATTTGTTGGAACCGTGCGAGTACCAGACTTTAGAACATTTATGAGAGATAAATTATAAATTCTATTATGTTCTTATATTTATTGACAGTTTATCTCACACAATGTATGTACAACTTAAATTTTTTTAAATTTTGTTATATAATGTATATAAAATTCAAGCATTAATATATAAATAATATATTTTGGAATTGTGCTTTAGTCATTTCTTGATCAATTTTCTTATTACCTACAAATAGTCGAATAAATTTGCACTTATGTGCGTTAGATGCAGCAAAATAATTTCATATGCACGTATACAATTGAGCAACTATGTATCTATAATTATATAATGTAAAAAGAGACAGATAGCATACATGCACTTTTTATATTTGATGCGTTTTATATTGATTGATCTTCTCGCATAAATATTAGGTCTACCGGAAAGTTCTGTCCGTTTTTGGAATAA
>NW_021853530.1:0-608 GCF_003651465.1 Formica exsecta
AAAAAAAATTAGCGGTCGCCCAATAGTTTCAAAAATTATAAAAATTGATTTCTGGCAAATGTGATTACTGAATTTTGAAACCATTAAGCGACTTCTAAATTTTTCCTTTGGCTAGATCATTTGCGAAGAAATACTATTATATTTATAGAAATATATTTTTGAGCTGAGACTCGCAATTAAAAAATAAAGATCAAAATGTTAACAATATATTTTCATATATATGCATATAGCAGGTGCAACTTATTATATCCAAAGAATATGTTCTACGTTCTATAAAATATTATTCTATTATTAATAATATACATTTGTTAAACTCGAAACATTTTAAAGATGTTAAAACATTTAAAAAAATTTTTCAAAATAAAAAACGCGTTGTAAAAATATTTAGTGACTTTTGTTTTTAAACTGTGACCTTTTCAGCTTCATCTAGTGCCGAAATTCTGCGTTGGCAACGCTGGTCGTTATAATAAAGTATATAGTTTTGCGCCCATTATACAAAAAGTCCATTTTATTTAAGTTCCATCAGTATTCAATGTTGTTGTTTCTATGATATTTTTAATAGGACTTTTACCAGATTTATTTTGCTACATTAACATAAACTCATTGCG
>NW_021853531.1:0-226 GCF_003651465.1 Formica exsecta
GCTATTGTAAAATCGAGATGTAAAGCATGCCACTCTTTTTTTAATCCATTTTCGCCAAAACCACCGAGGGTTTGAGCGATAAAAGAAACATCATTAAATGATGTTTCTCTATCAATGCTACATAATGCAGCGTTTAATTGAAAAAAATAATTTATATAAAAATTTATATAAAAATTTGATTTTTAATTTATATAAAAATTTATCTTTAATGGGCAGTCTTTTACTA
>NW_021853532.1:0-6806 GCF_003651465.1 Formica exsecta
CATTTCTCATCCAACGGAGCCAATCATCACGTTCGTGTGCGCCAAAACCAAGGTCGCACTTCTCAAAAGGCTCACCATTCCCCGACTGGAACTCACGGCAGCGGTTCTACTCTCTCGTCTCATCAGCTATGTTCAACGAACACTAGAACTCGCGGAGATACCAATCTGCTTGTGGACGGACTCTTCGGTATCGCTCACCTGGATAAACAGTCATCCCTCTCGTTGGAAAGACTTCGTTCGTAATCGAGTTGCGGCAATTCAAGAACGCGTACCTCAAGGACATTGGCGGTTTATTCCCGGCAAGGAGAACCCAGCCGACTGTGCTTCTCGCGGCCTCTCTTCCGCTCAACTCTCTCGGCATCATCTTTGGTGGAATGGTTCCTCATGGTTAGCACAGCCTCCTCAACATTGGTCAAGCATGGCATCTCAGCCGGATTCGGCGGCGACTCTTGAGGAACGGCCCGGTCTTCTTCTCACCTCCTCAACGGCAAAGCAACACCACCTCTGGGAACTCCTCTATCGTTACTCATCACTCATACGGCTTCTTCGGATCACTGCTCTCTGTCAACGGTGTTGCGCGATCCTCAAAGGTATACCACAGTCCTCTCTGGCCACCCCCCTCACACCTGCAGACCTCGAAAGTTCACGACTATATTGGATTCGGTCAGTCCAATTGGCTTACTTCTCATCTGAACTGACAATAATCTCAAGCGGAGCATACTTGTCAAGGTCTCATCCTCTCGCCAAGTTTACGGCCTTCATCGATCATTCGGGCATCCTCAGAGTCGGAGGCCGACTCAGACAGTCTCAATTGGACCCTGAATGCAAGCACCCAGCCATCTTGCCACGGGATTCATATCTGTCTCAACTCATTATATCGGACGCTCATCTAAGGACTCTTCACGGCGGAACTCAGGTAACCTTGACATATCTTCGCCAGGCTTACTGGATCGTTGGTGGCCGAGCCCCAGTAAGATCTCACATTCTCCGCTGCGTTCGGTGTGCTCGACAACGTGGCGTAAGGGCACAGCAACTCATGGGTCAACTGCCATCATCTCGCATTTCGCCATCTCGTCCTTTCCTCAACACAGGGGTTGATTACGCCGGCCCTCTCACTCTCAAAACTTGACGAGGACGAGAGGCTAAGTGTCACAAAGGCTGGTTAGCCATCTTTGTTTGCTTCTCAACGTCGGCGGTTCATCTGGAGGCAGTGACAGACTACTCTACAGAGGGGTTCATCGCAGCATATCGGCGGTTAACGGGACGGCGAGGTATCTGCCAAACTCTATTTAGCGACTGTGGAACCAATTTTCTCGGGGCAGATACATCTCTTAGGCGGTTATTCAACGCCGGATCAAAGGAATTCTCGGAACTCGCTCAGCTACTAACTCATGACGGCACCACTTGGGTCTTTAATCCCCCGGCAGCCCCCCACTTCGGCGGTAAATGGGAGGCCGCAGTCAAATCGGTCAAGCATCACCTACGACGGACTATAGGCGAGACTGCCCTAACCTATGAAGAACTTACAACTCTTCTGGTCCAAATCGAGGCAGTCCTCAACTCTAGACCATTGTGCCCACTGTCAGATGACCCGGAAGACCTGGCAACTCTCACTCCCGGGCATTTCATCATCGGAGCAGCGCCAACAACAATTCCTGAGCCATCTCTCACCTCAGTGCCTCTCACAAGGCTGTCTCGGTGGCAGCTCATTCAGCAGCAACTCCAACACTTCTGGTCGCGTTGGTCAGCTAAATGTCTTCAACGTCAGCTCACAATATCAAAATGGGCTCATCCCTCCACGCAAATCAAGGTCGGCTCTCTTGTACTTCTCACGGATGAGAGATTCCCTCCATCAAAATGGCCTCTTGCTCGGGTCACACAACTTCATCTTGGTTCGGACGGTCTATGCAGAGTGGTCACCCTCAAGACGGCCACCACAGAACTCAAGCGGCCTATCACCAAGTTAGCAGTGCTTCCGATGACACCAGATCAACCCTCACTCACAAGGCAATCAACTACTGATCCGGCCTCACCATCATCAAGATCATAATTCTTCAACGCTGTTGTAGAAGGCGGGCGGAATGTTCAGGAAATATCGCTCCCTTTTCTCAATCTTTGCACCGGCATCTCACTTACTCTAGTCCTTCTCTCTAGCATTCTCTCTCTCTTCCTTTTTCCTCTTGTACGCGGCCGTGACCCAATCCCGCAGCCTGTCCTATCAATCTAACTAGTCTCGCGCAATGTTATCACCCAATCAAAAGCACGCTCTCAGGACCTTATCCGCGCTCCTGCGTCGATATCGACCCTTACGGAAATCCTCGATCATTCTGTGAGTACCGGTCTATCGTGACGCACGTTGCCTTTAGAACAGTTTTCGCTCTCTGAATATTCGGTTTAGATTCTCGTGGCTCTGCTCAAGTGAACTCTAATACGGTTGTCTCAAACGGTCATTGTCATCTCCCGGAAACAGGACCTTATCCGCGCTCCTTCGTCGATATCGACCCTTCCGGAAATCCTCGATCATTCTGTGAGTACCGGTCTATCGTGCCGCACGTTGCCTTTAGAACAGTTTTCGCTCTCTTAATATTCGGTTTAGATTCTCGTGGATCTGATCAAGTGAACTCTAATTCGGTTGTATCAAACGGTCATTCTCATCTCCCGGAAATTAACAGCATCAAATTTAAGAATCATACGCGCGTGAAGTGTGCGCTATCCCTTCTCGGGACACCGGGGACTTGTACGCAGTTATCGTACGAAGCACGCGGTACGTCGTAGAGCGACGTAACATTCTCTTGCAACCTCTCTCGAATTCCTCGGCGGATTTCGCGGTCGTTCTCGATTACAAACTATAGAATTATTGCATAAGATCCTAGACTAATAAGATTTAGTGTAATTATTAGAATAAAGCGAGATATCATCGCTAGAAGAATTGTGAAGTGCGGCTCATATTTCTTTGTGTGTGTGACTCATTGACTGTTCTGCCCCACACCCCCGAAACCAGACATTTCTCGGGTTATTTATTAAACACCGACGCATAGATTAATTTATAATAAGGCCAGCTTCGTAAAGTTCCTCGATAATTGATAATATTTCATTGTCGTGGGCATTGTTGCCGGCTTGACGCGAAGCTTCCAGCAATCGCAAGCGATCTACCAACTCGTTGAGATCATTCCAATACACATAATCGATCTTATTATCGTTTAACGCCATAGCGCGCGGTATGTTTATACCTCTTCCAGCTTTTTTTCCAGGCGCTATTATATTTTTAATAAAGATTAATGGCGCTAATATATTTTTATACTTGTATCCCTTGTTACTTAACAATGGATTACGCATATCATTGCCACGTCTATGCGCATTTGTCGCCAGTAATATATTTTTGTATTTAATTTTATCATCGTCATTGTATACGTCACCGTCGGGTATTCTCTTGAAAATCAACTCGTAGAGACCTGGTGTTCCCACGTATCTTATTCCACCGATAATTATATTGTCATCTTTATCCACATCAAAAATTTTATCACCAAGCATCATTCCTTCGTTGCAAAATTTAACACCGTAAACATAATCCATACTAATATTTTTATCTTGACTCAAAATAGCTCCCACATATTTTTGCCCTAGTGGACCCAGATGTGTGCGCAATGTATTTTGACCCTCGGATGTTTGTAATTGATATTGAACCGACGTCACAAGCGTTTCAGGCGTGGTTTCGAAAATTTCTTCCACATACGGAGACGATCTTTCGTACAATATTTGACTCGATTGTACATCTTTTATCGGAGTAGAAGTAACCACATTCGATAATTGTTTCATTCGCTTACGTTTTGATTGATTTGGAGTAGAAGTTATTAGCAAATCGTTCAATGATATATTTGACCTTGTTCGCTTTGTTCCAGACTCTTTTTTCAGATGCTTGTCTTCGAGCATACTCGATGGTTCGATTTTCGCTTCATTAGATTCCACATTGATTGTATTTTCGACAAGCTGTTTTAGAGGTTCAATAATAGGTTTAAAGTGCCTCTCCAATGCGACGTCTTCCTCCATTTGACCAAGCGACTAACCACTTTACGGTATTGCAAAATCGTTAAATCCTTTTCGATATCGTCCATTAGTCTGTGAACTGTCTTTATCAATCACTACAAATTCATACTTGTGCTGCCAACATTTCTGACAGAATGCGCGAAAATAGTCCTAAGACATGTCAGTCTTTACATGATCGTTGTATACATATCTTGTTTTGTACCATCTTGTTTAAATAAAATCAGTAAATTCACGAATCGGATGTACCGATAAATATTATTAACGTAAATATTATTCGTATAAAATGCAGCGTAACCACTGGCCCGTACAGCAATGACAAGCGCGTACTCACGATACATGAATTTTCACCGAGCGTGCCGCCAGGATATAAGATATCGGAAACGCCAGCACAGATCATTTATCTACCGATCGTCGCACGGAGCATTACTGATTTAACGATACGCATTGTTGATCAAGAAGGACATTTGCTCGATTTTCGAGGAGAGGAAATTACCGTAAGATTGCATATACGGCGGCGGCAAAAATAAAGCGTTTGACAAATGAAATGCTTGTGTTGAACGGAAGCACGGAGCACGCGAGAGACAATATTTTTGCGAAGGACAATATTTTTGCGAGTAGGCGAGTGACTGCGGTTTCGGGTGACAATAATCAGATATCTGGTTACGCTAAAAAGAAGCTCAGCGCGTTGAATCGCGAGTTTTTAAAATCATTGGGATTCGTCGTACGAAATACTTGAACGATATGATTGACATCTTGAATATCGGAGGCGCGCCGATCTTTAAAGATCGTATCGTCAAGATTGAGACTCATACGTACAATCCATACGCCAACACAACGCTTGGATATAGCGACGAGATACGGATCCCGATACAACATTAAGATTTGTACACGTTACCATGTGAAAGTTTTCTATACGTCGAGGGAAAGTTGAGGGTGCGTAAAATAGCTGAAGGGGGAAGAGTGGTATTGGGCAACAATTGTGTCGCGTTTATGTTTGATGAATTTCGATATGAACTCGAAGGTGTTGAGATTGACCGCAACAGAAACGTTGGAATAACTTCCACGATTAAAAACTATGTCTCTCTAACAACCGAGAAAGGTAAAATCCTGGAGAATGCTGCGTGGAATATGTCGCATAATGCTGCTGAAGCTTACTTCAATTTTTGCGTGCCGCTAAACATATAATTGGGTTTTTGCGAAAATTATAAGCGAGTTGTGATTAACGCTCGTCACGAATTAATTCTGATACGTTTTGATATACTTGACGATGATGCGAGAAACGACGTTATAATTGAGACCTTGGATGCGGACTATGAAGATATCACTTCGTTAAATAAGCTAGATGTTACTAATACTATGCGCTGTGAAAAACATTTAAAAAATTGCATTTTACAAAATGTATTTAAAATATTCAATTGGTGGACGAATCATCATAAAGATTCACCCAAACATTATTTAGAATAAACTATTGTTAAAATATATTTTATTCTCTTTTATTCTTCCCTTTTCCTCTTTCTTATCCCAGTAAGCGAGTATTAAATTTCAGTACGTGACAGTAGATAGCGGCGTCAACCACCTTATCAGACTACAGATGTTACATTTCAATACATGCACATAGAGTTTAAATATTTGAGTGGTGTATAAATAATTGTTTTGTCGTTCAATAGTCGTTCAATAGTCATTTATAGCCTTCAATAGCCGTTCAAAGCCGTTTGATAGGCGTTCAAAGCCGTTCGATAGCCGTTCAATAGTCGTTCAATAGCCGTTTATAGCCGTTCGATAGCCGTTCAAGGCCGTTCGATAGTCGTTCAATAGTCATTCATAGCCGTTCAATGACCGTTCGATAGCCGTTTGATAACCGTTCAAAGCCGTTCGATAGTCGTTCAACAGTCGTTCATATCTGTTCAATGGCCGTTCAATAGCCGTTCAAAACTATTTGATAGTCGTTCAATAGCCGTTCATAGCCGTTCAATGGCCGTTCGATAGTCGTTCGATAGCTGTTCAAAGCCGTTCGATAGTCGTTCATAGCCGTTCAATGGCCGTTCGATAGCCGTTCGATAGCTGTTTAAAGCTGTTCAATACTCGTTCAATAGTCGTTCAATAGCCGTTCGATAGTGGTTTACATATTATAATAATATATTATTCATATTTAAAAGACTAAATAGTTGGCTGTGGAAACATGCTAATTTTTGTTTTCTTATCAAGAGCTGAGAGTAAGCGTTTTTCGTAAAGTGATACATCCCCTACTCTAAAATGTTTAATCGAGACAATGTCTATCCCGGTATGTCCGTCACAAAGTGTCTGACTGTTCGTAGTTTTGAAAAAAGTGAAGTGAAAAAAGTATAAAAATGGCTCAAGAGATGATTGATATGTCGCGTCAAGCAACCAAATTTTATCTAAAGATATTAGATGCTGCAAAGGCTATATTTTTACCGTGGGTACGTAGTTTTGTAGTGTACATCTTTTGTGCAAATTGTGTATTATAATTTTTACAATATATTTACAGTGCCTCATCGATGTCCGCATAGACGGAATTGTAAATATACGGCATCGACAGAGGGTGCGTATGTTGCGGTGGAACGCACAAAAAGATCTTGTAGAGTTATGGGGTGACACCCAAGAGGCCCGCGAGTGGGCGGAAATATTTCTGCTTAATGATATCTTTTGCCTTCGAAAGCTTTTCGAGCTCGAACCCTATGACGATTACAGTGATTATTTCGGTGATGAAGATTGGGAACTGGAAGAGCTAAAAGAACCTCCGA
>NW_021853532.1:7083-19302 GCF_003651465.1 Formica exsecta
CTCGCGCTATCCTTCTCGCACCGCCTTACGAACGTCGTATCATCCACGTGCATGCTTCGCGCTATCTCTCTCTCTCCCAAGTGCATGCAAACGTCATCCTTTTCCTACACGCGAACGCCTAGCGCCATCTCTCTCCAACGTGCATGCAAACGCTATCCTTGTCTTACGCTCATATGGACGCCTCGCGCTATCCTTCTCCCACGCCCATAGAATATCATTAGCGCTATCCTTCTCTTACACATTGCGGACGCCTCGCGCTATCTCTCTCACACCTACTAGCGGCATCGTATCTTCGCGTTCCCTCTTCCCCGCGGACCCTCGCCTATCGGTTTCGCCGCGGTTCCCCCTCTTCCCCGCGGACCTCACGCCTATCGGTTAGGACGCGGTCCCCCTTCCCCTCTCCGCGGACCCCTCGCCTACCGGTTAGGACGCGGTCGAACCCCTTGCCTATTGGTTAGATTAGGTTAGGTTGAACCCCTCGCCTATTGGTTAGGACGCGATTCCCGCGTGACGTTATACCCCCCCGCGCGTGACGTCATACCCCCCGCGCTGGTTTCCCCTCGCCCCTCACCCTTTTTCAGAGGACCTGGGTTAGAACCGGCCTAGCTATACTACTGATTTGGATTACTTTTTTTTTAATCCGTTTTAATCGACTATTTTCGGCAGGGCGTGGCCATATTACATATCCAGCTTTTATCCTCTTCTTTCCTACTGATTCCTACTTAAGTCACGCATGCGCAGGTGTTTACTTCTTATACGTAATACATTCTTTTTGGAATCAATTTTTTGGTACAGTATACAGTGCCTACCAAAAGTTCCGGACCACCTAAATAATTTTTGTATGGTTTGAAATATAGGATTGAAATTTATTGGGATACAATGGGATCACAAAGTCTATTATTTAACTACAAAAACACCCACCTCTACACCTGCGGGGGACGGGGGGAGCGGGGAGCCAAAAAATCTTAAATGGCATGTGGAGTTGAGTGAGGGCTCGTTCAAAAGGGCTTTCCGAGACGGTAACAATGCGAGGTCGCTGAGGTCTCTACGATCTTTTTTCGCTGAGTTATGATCATTTGAACATTTCTATTAATATTTTGCGATAGCGAGGGCCCACGGAGACAACAGAAGAAAGATAAGGCTTCACGCGGGCACGCGCGTTCCTGAGTGTGTGTGTGTGTGTGCGTGTGTGTGTGTGTGCGTGCGTGCGTGCATGCGTGCGTGTCCGGCCAACCAAGGCAAGACCGCTAGCGTGTCCTGCCAACTAAGGCAAGACCGGGATGGGAACGGGAGCGTCCCGTTTGACCACGTTGATATTAACCACGGCCCCGATTGACCACGTTAATATTGACCACGGTCCCGATTGACCACGTTGAGATTGACCACGTTGCGATTGACCACGTTGCGATTAACTACGTTGATATTGACCACAGTCCCGGTTGACCACAGTCCCGATTGACCACGTTGATATTTACCACGGTTCCGATTGACCACGGTCCCGATTGACCACGGTTCAAATTGACCATGGACTCGATTGACCACGTTAATATTGACCACGGCCCCGATTGACCACGTTAATATTGACCACGGTCCCGATTGACCACGTTGAGATTGACCACGTTGATATTGACCACGGTCCCGATTGACCACGTCCCGACTGACAACGTTAATATTGACCACGTTAATATTGACCACGTCAATATTGACCACGTTAATATTGACCACAGCCCCGATTGACCACGTTAATATTGACCACGTCAATATTGACCACGTTAATATTGACCACAGTCCCGATTGACCACAGTGGTCAATCGCAACGTGGTCAATCTCAACGTGGTCAATTATTAACGTGGTCAATATTAACGTGGTCAATTGGGACCGTGGTTAATATTAACGTGGTCAGTCGGGACCGTGGTCAATATCAGTGTGGTCAATCGGGACCGTGGTCAATCGGGACCGTGATCAATCGGGACCGTGGTCAATCGGAACTGTGGTTAATCTGGACAGTGGTCAATCGGGACCGTGGTCAATTTCAACGTGGTCAATATCAATGTGGTCAATCGCAACGTGGTCAATCTCAACGTGGTCAATCGGGACCGTGGTCAATCGGGACCGTGGTCAATATTAATGTGGTCAAACGGGTCCCACTCGATGGGAACACTAGTGTATGTGAAGGAATAAAAACACTATTTATTTTATCAAATGTTCAAATTGATGTCCTTCGACAACTTGGCAGTGTCCTAAGCGAATGTAAAACGTATTGATAACGTTAGTTAAAAAATTGGGTGTGATTGAATTTGAAACGTTCACTATTTTTCCCCGCAGCTTTTCTAAATTTTTGGACCTAATCTCATAGACCTTTGTTTTCAAATACCCCCAGTAAAATAAGTCTAATGGGGTCAGATCTGGTGATCTCGGTGGCCATTCTATTGTGCCTCTTCTACCAATCCATCGAGCTCCTGGACTAGATTTTGTAAGGATGATAGTGATGCTTCTTCAAAATTCGATGAACTGATGTGCTAATATCATTTTCTTGAGCTGCTCTCGAGACCGATGTATGGGGATTATCGTATACAGTTAGCAGAACATCTAAAGCTTTTTCGTCATTACTAGCATTTTTGGGTCTTCCAGATCTAGGCGCATCTTTAATTACACCGGTTCTTTGGAAATGACCAACAGTTCTTTCAACAGTTGACTTTGAAATCGGTTCACGGTCAGGATATGTAGCATTGAATAAATCCGCTATTTTTCGATAGGACCTTATTCTGTCGAAAATTCACAAGCGACCGCGTGAAATAATGAGTTTATAAGTGAGAACTCTCTGAGGAAACATCAACTACTGCATATCAACTACTGCATAGCACGTCGCCGGCATACGGGCATTGACATTTGAGTTCGAACCAAACAACTTTTAGTACATTTCTATTGTCAGAAAATGCATTTAACTGATATATTTTCACTGTATTGATGATGATAGTATGGCGACAGAATAAGGTCCTATCGAGAAGTAGCGGATTTATTTAATGCTACATATCCTGACCGTGAACCAATTTCAAAGTCAACTGTTGAAAGAACTGTTGGTCGTTTTCAAAGAACCGGTGTAATTAAAGATGCGCTTAGATCTGGAAGACCCAAAAATGCTAGTAATGACGAAAAAGCTTTAGATGTTCTGCTAACTGTATACGATAATCTCCATACATCAGTCTCGAGAGCAGCTCAAGAAAATGATATTAGCACAACATCAGTCCATCGAATTTTGAAGAAGCATCACTATCATCCTTAAAAAATACATCTAGTCCAGGAGCTATCCGAAGACGATTATGACAGAAGAGTGGAATTTTGCAACACAATGATGACACGACTTGCTGATAATCGTCTTATAGTTCGTTCTTATATCCAAGATCGTCTTAAGTGTGGTCTTGGGTCGTCTTAAGAACTCATTCAACCAATGAAATGGCCGCATAGCATCTTAAGACCGTACTTAAGACGATCTTGAATATAAGAACGGACTATGAATACCGGCCTATGTTTCAGCGGCTCGTAAAAATGCACCTTTATGGCCGATATTCATAGTCAGTTCTTATTTCAAAACCATCTTAAGTAATGTCTTAAGATGCTAAGGGTGACGTCCCATGGCGCGTATTGCGATATGCGCGTATCGGGCGTATCGAACTCTGCGACAAATCGCAGATGATCCGCTGTTTTCAGTACGCCGGAGTTTGGTTCCTACAGTCCCATGGAGCGGATTACACGGAAGCGGATCCAGCGGATCGCCAATCACGGAGTTGTTCCGATAGATCCCTTTCAAAGATTACGTCAAAGCAGTCCTGTGATTAGCGATCCGCTGAATCCGCATCCGCATAATCCGCTCCATGGGACTGTAGGAACCAAACTCTGGCGTACTGAACACGCGCAAACATGCACCTAAAAAGTAAAGTTTTCGCCAGTTGCTTGCAAATATTTAATAATGTAAAAAAAAAGTTAAAAGTTTGAAAATTGCTGTTAGTGTTTATAAAAGTTTAATAAAGAAAATTGTGAAAAATAGTTTGTAATAAATAGAGGTAAATAAAATATATTAAATTAGGTTACTGTATATATATTATCTCTTGAATGTTTATTTCCATTCCTATTGCACGTTATAAGTTTGTTCCAATAATCTCTTGTTCTTTTTCTAGCAGAAAAGAAGGGATTCCGAAACTGTGCTATTAGCTATTTTTTGTTTAGTGAAGCAATTTAAACGAAGTTACAGTATTTTTCGTCAAGAAAAATTGCGACGCAAAATATTCCAAATGTATGCACTGTACACAATTGTGGTAAACGAAGAACAATCTAAAAAAGAGCGACAATTTTGGGTGCGACCTATATTTACTTTATATCGGCGATTATTACAAGGAGCGAGTGACAATCTCGTAAAAGAAATGGAAATTGAAGACAAAAAAAAATTTGTCAATTATTTTCGAATGGATCCTATCATATTCCAAGAATCACTCAAATTAGTCGGCCCTTCCATCGTTAAACAATATGTAATTCGAGATACAATTCCTCCTGAAACGCGTTTGCATATTACTATCTCTCATTATTAATGTACGGCGAGTAATAAAATTATATACATATGTAATTTTGGTTACAGGCTCCGCCAAATAGCGGCTCGACGCATTACAATTATAAAGGATATCACAGCATCAATCTGTTGGCGATTAGCGATGCGAAATATCGCTTTACTATGGTTCCAATTCCTCCTGAAACGCGTCTGCATATTACGCTTCGATATTTGGCATCAGGAGACAGCATGGCATCGATCTCATATGCTTACCGAATTGGCAATAATACTGTGTCAAAAATAATATCAGAGACTTGCGAAGAAATATGGAATGCTTTGAAGGAGACAGTTTTTCTTCATGACAATCCAGAGAGTTGGCAAGAAATTGCTGACGAATTTGAGCGACTTTGGAACTATCCAAATTGTGTAGGATGTATCGATGGAAAGCACGTTACATTGCAGGTACATTGAAAGATGTTTTTTTATTATAAATTTTGGTAAAAATAACTTTAATACTACATATTTATTATATGACCAATTTACCAAAAAAGTGTTAGTCGAAGAATGTGGGTTCGTATTTATTGTGGAGTATCTCTCATTATTAATGTACGGCGAGTAATAAAATTATATACATATGTAATTTTGGTTACAGGCTCCGCCAAATAGCGGCTCGACGCATTACAATTATAAAGGATATCACAGCATCAATCTGTTGGCGATTAGCGATGCGAAATATCGCTTTACTATGGTTGACATCGGTGCTGAAGGTAGACAGAGTGATGGAGGAGTTTTTAGAAATAGTAATATGGGAAGATGTTTCGAAGAAGGTACATTGAAGTTGCCAAATGCTAAGCCTGTCGAAATTAATGGACCAGTACTGCCTTATGTGTTGCTAGCGGATGAAGCCTTTCCATTAACAGCATACATGATGAGACCGTATCCGCGAAGTAGCAAGCTGGATCTCAGGAAGAAAGTTTTTAATTATAGACTCAGTCGAGCAAGACGTGTTGTAGAGAGCGCTTTCGGGATTCTGGCAGCAAGATGGAGGATATATAGAAGACCCATAATTGCAAGAATTACAAATGCGAGAAAAATTGTTCAAGCAACAGTGGCACTTCACAACTTTATTATTACTAATAAGGAAAAATTGCTTTTCAAGAACACATATGCACATATAACTCCTGAAGATCGCAGCATGAATTCTCAAGGATTTAGCTCATTGCCACCTAGTATAGGCAGATTCAGTAACAGTGGCATCAAATTTCGAAATGCTTATTCAGAATTCTTTATAGGCACCGGTGCATTATCATTTCAGTGGGAGAAGGCAATGAATAATGACTTTTGATATGCTACTTATAATAATATAATACTTTTGTATACTTATATAAAAATTGCGTTTTATTATTGTAAATAATACATAATAGTTAATAAAAAAACTTTAACAAACTTTAACAGAAAAAAACTACTAATGGGAAGATAAATTTTGTTCCACTTCAAATAGTAGCGATAGGATTTTTATTTCAAACTGAGCTCTGTCACGTAATGGAAGGGCTCGTAATCTATCTCCTATTTGGAGCAAAAATCCATCGACCGGGTCTGGTTTTCTCTCACATCCACTTTCCAGGGCTGATAAAATAGCTTTTTTTATGTCTGAGGTATTGTCACAGGTTCTTGATCCTAAAAAATAATAAATAAAACATTATTAACATATTATTAGCATATAGATAATAGTTAAATAAAACTCATGATTTTTTTTTAAACCATCGAAAATTATTTATTTGATTTAAATAACATTTTTTAATTTGTTACTAAATTTCTATCTGGTATTTTAAGCACACGGTAAAATCATTTTTGGATTCGTGTTGGAATCTATCTACATTTAAAAAATATAAATTTTGTTAAATTTTGACGTACTCTAGTGTTAATTTTTAATTTTTGCCATGCAGGAATTATTGCACAAATAAGTAAAACTAACTTTTTCTTTGATGCTGATTCGGTGATGGAGAAGCACTCGTTATCCACGACTGCTCACTTATAATAGAAGTATTTGATGTATTTGATGTTTGAGGTATCATAACCTGTAGAGGCAATTGGTCCCTCTCATGACTCTCAATTGGTGATTCTATAGCAGATGATTCATCAGCACGCTCATCGAAACTTGTTTTATCCGGCAAACTAGTTATCTATTTCGTCAATTCGATCAAATTCATTTTCGTTTCTTGGGTATACAGAACACTCAAATCATATGTTTTAATTGGATGGTAATCTATGACATAAATTATGAACATACCTCCCAACAGTGATGCAAACTCTGCGGTTTCTGCCCGCTACCAGCGCATGTGGAAGGGGTAGCGCACACAAGGAACGAGTCCTCTTTTTCCTTACAAGCAATGGAAGAGCCAGAACGCAGTACAAGGCGAAACAAAATATTTCAAGCCCTCACTACACCATTCGATCAGTTATTAATCGAAGAATAAGATGTTTATTTCCTTTCAAATTTTGAAATGTTCCTTTAATTTAATTATACATTTTTTTACTATTTCATTTTATTTTTACATATTGATAGATAGCCGATACTCATCAAATTCAGTAGCAACCATCCTTTAATAATAATTTATCCATGTAAAAAAATTTAATCTGATATTTCAAAATTTACGAAAGTTACAATGCATACAGACATTTCTCAAAAAATTAAAAATTTTATAAAAAAAGCATCTTTCCATCGATTCTCACTAAATTCAATACCAACCATCCTTGAATGATACTCTATCCATGTAAAAAAAATTTAACCCGGTATCTCAAAAATTGCGGAAGTTAGAGGTTGTACAATATATTGCGTACATACATACATACACACATACATACATACATACAGACATTTTTTAGGAATATGATTTTTCCACGTTTTGGAACATTCTAAACCATTGGCATAGAAAACCCGAAAAAAATTTTGTCACGAAAACAAAGCTTCCTCTATGAGGAAGCAAAAAGAATAGATATAAAAGAATAGATACAAAAAAATAGATATAAAAAATATAGAGGAATATTAGAGGTCAAAATTGGAAAAAAGTATGCTTTATTTAATATAATATTGAAAATATAAAAATATTAAAAATATTTTCAACAATACAGCTAAATTATTACAGCTGTGCATAGCTGTAATAATACCATTAATAACTGGCAACTATAGTTATTAATTGAAATTAACAGAACAAATAAATAAACAAGTTAATATATATTATATATTATATAAATATAAATAATATAATAAAAACAACAATAGAGTATTATTAAAGGATGGTTGATACTGAATCTGGTGAGTATCGGTAAAAGGGTTTATTTTTTATAAAATTTTGAATTTTTTGGGGAATGTCTGTACACGCTGTAATATTCAGAAAATTTGAGATATCGGATTAAATTTTTTTACATGAATAGAGTATTATTAAAGGATGTTTGATATTGAATTTAGTGAGGATCGGTGAAAGAAATCATTTTAATTTTTATTTCGCTCACAAAGCTTCCTCTATGAGGAAGCAAAAATTGAAAAATCCGCATGCTTAAAGCAGCTTAATTTTTATATTTACTTTATGTCTATCCTTTCTTCTATCCTATGCTCTACCTGCATTCTTTGAAAATGTAAAAAAATATTTTTTTACATTTCTTCCTGACGGAAGAGATCACCACCTTCCTGCGGTTTCCGTTGAGCAACAACATGTACGTTGACTATTTATAAAAAAGATAAATAATAGAATAAATTATTTGGAACACGTGACATATAATTTAATTTTTTATTTAATTTTTTAACATCTACCCCCTCCACATGCGCTAGTAGCGGGCAGAAACCGCAGAGTTTGCATCACTGCCTCCCAACACATTAAGGACTTCTTTCCATAAAGCTTTTTTTCAAACTTGTTCTTTCTTTTACTGGAATTCGATGATCGTATAATCCTCGTCTTGCCTGGACTGCAGCAATGAGGCATTCATTATAATCCTCTGGATCACTGTTTATTTGACTCGTTGGCGATGATTGATCCTTTTGAACTGTTAAAAAGATTTATTTATTAGAACTGCTGAGTGTAGTATTGATAACAGATTTCAAATAATAGCGGGCTAGTAAGAGCCAGAACGCAGATGGTAGTGCATCAGTTTCATAGAAAAATAAGTTTTCTTGATTCAGCAACTTTGCCCCAATATTTTTCTCGCCTTCGTCTCTCCAGGAGGTAAAGAGGGGTTATTATAAATTTCGAATTGAGATTAATTTTAGAAATTTGTTAGTATAGCACCAAGCAAATTGATGTCACTCGAGAGCCTTAATTTCTTAAAATTATTGATAACAGAATTATTACAAATTGTGATTGCACTTGTTATTAGAATACTTACTAATCTTCGCAATGTTACAGTCGTTTATATGTAAAAACTGCGTATTTTCGTCAAAAGATTGGAAACATTTATGTTCCAATAAGCTTGTGCTCAGTAAGCTCCCAATGAGCCAGCCACAATATCCACTTTACAGGCTACAAACAAAATAAATGTAAAATAAATACAATAATATTTAATCTGCCTCATGCCGATACTCCTTTTCATAGCTGTCGAGTAATAAAATCTATAACTCAAATTGATTTGTGAACAAATTCTAACCTCATAATTATATGTTCTGATTTATATTCTTCGCTTCTTGCATGTATTAGATCTTACTTGAAAAGTGAAAATAATATTGTTATAAATACTTACAGGTGTATTTTCATTGTCCTCCATTCTTAAAATATGTATTTATATAATATATATTAGCTTATTTGATATTAGCTTTTCAGCTTCTCTTAGACACAGACACAAACATACATGCAACGATTACATGTGTGACTGTGCGATCCGCTCGAATTATGAACAGAGCTGCCAGTTCGTGGGAAATGGGAGCCCCCACCACTTACCGCGGGACTTACTAACACAGATGTAGTCGCTATGTCATAGCGTGTACGTGTAGCTTCGTGCGTCGGGGGCCCCCACGCACGAAGCTACACGTACACGCTATGACATAGCGACTACATCTGTGTTAGTAAGTCCCGCGGTAAGTGGTGGGGGCTCCCATTTCCCACGAACTGGCAGCTCTGATTTTGAATTCAGCGGATCGTCGGCGTATCAAAAACAGCGGATCGTCTGTGATTGGTCGCAGAGTTCGATACGCCCGATACGCGCGTATCGCAATACGCGCCATGGGACGGCACCCTAAAGCCCGTATCAGACTACGTATTGAAGATTGAAATTTGTCCAATCAGGATAAAAGAAACTAAAATTTCTTTGTCCTGATTGGTCAAATTTCAATCTCAATGCATAGATAGACATTCAGATTATCTTATCTTAATAACATTCAATTTTCAAATCATAAAGACGTCTAAAAGGAAACAAATTGAAAAATATCTTAAAAACATTTTTTAGTATATCTTTTACATATACATGTTTTTACCTGTCCTCGCGGACGAAATACTTTTTTTCTATAAACTTCAAATTATTTATTTATAAATTATAGATCAAATTGTCTGATCGGAATATACTATCAAGCAAAAGTGAACTAATCGTCTCGCGATTGTGATCCATTCCTAAACTTATTGACAAATGTTTGTTTCAAATACTCTGTTCGCAAGTATATATATCGTTTTGTGTTACACAAGTGTCTGTCTAACGTAAAATTTTTGCTTGCTTGTTGAACAAGGTACACTGTATGTATATCATTGTATTGTATATAAATGTATATCATTGTATTATTCGCACTATTATACTACATATTTATTTGTTTCAAGGATTGTCACAGAAATTACATAAATGATAACTGTACAAGACATAAAGTGTTGTTCGGGAGTCGACCTCGACGAGATCGCCCGATTATGTTCAAGATTGAAACGTTGAATTTAATCGATAAATTTAAACTGTAAATTCAACCGACAAATCTGAACGGTAAGAGCCGCAATCAAGACACGAGCGAGAATAAACATCGACGAGATTGCCCGAATCTTGAGAGAAACGCTCAGAAATGAGCGAGAAGCAATGTGTAGCGCGAATCCGAAGATTCGCTGGAGGAACAGGAGTTGAAAGATTACTCACGTGAGCGTAGTTTTAAGAACGTTTATTAGAACACACCGGGAGCGAGCCTCGACACGTGTTCCACGACTAAGATCGGAAATCTTCTGAATGTCCTTCGATGACCTGCCCTTCTCCGCGTTCGATGTTTATTCTCGCTCGTGTCTTGATTGCAGCTCTTACTGTTCAGATTTGTCGGTTGAATTTACAGTTTAAATTTATCGATTAAATTCAACGTTTCAATCTTGAACAAGTGTGAAGTAAAAAAAATTGAAGAAAAACATTTAAGGATCAGTGTTCTCAAACTTTAAAAATAAAGGCTTTTTTTTAATTTACAGGAAGGAATCAAGTTCTACATAAAATTACACATTCATTCTTCATAAATGTTTTCCATTTGTTTAATGCAGATTTTAAGTGTTTTAATAGCAGAAGATAGATATACACTACTTAATTATACATTCTTATATTATGTAGAATGTCAGTCAAACATCATATATAGTTGCAGAATACAAACATGAAAATATCAAATGGAAGATGTTTTTATTATTCATAATAATGAATATTATTGTTAAAAATAGTAATATTTAAATAATAAATAATAATTAAAATAATTTAATAATTAAAATAATAAAATAATTGAATAATTGAATTATTGTACAAAAAAACATCAAAATATCCATGATAACAAAACTTAAAGACAACCAAAATAATATGTTTTTAGGATGTTATTTATACATGTATGTTATCTTGGATTCTTAATAAAATATTAATGTTAATCTCTATAAATGTTAATTTAAATTAATAACTTATTGGGATATAATTTTAAATTTAATGAATATAGCATGAAAATTAAGCTTTCATAGTGGATGCTGACTTATTCTCGATATATACCCCTATGTACATAATCATATTGAAAGTCTACCTCTCCTACTGGAGAAGCGAAATATTCACACAAAGCATCTTGTTGAGTGATTGCCATTTGTGTGTTACCTTGCTCAGCATCAACTATTACAGGTGATTAATACATGCTGTCGCTATGAATTTCTTGGCTATACTCTTCCGTCGTACCGTCTTTTTGTTCTTCATACATTAAAAAATTGTGTAGACACACAGATGCTAATGTTATTTTGTCCGCTGTTTCTGGCAACATACAAATAGATTTATGAAAAACTTGCCAGCGATTAGCTAGAATGCCAAAAGAACTTTTAATTGTGCGTCTCGCTCTAGAGTGTCTATAATTAAAAATTCTTTAAGCAATCGTCAAATTTGAACCACAATAAGGTTTCATTATTCTTGTTGTAAGTGGAAAGGCAGCGTCTCCAATGAAGAATCCTGGTATACTGATATTGCTACCAGGAAGTTTGGCATTATCTTTATGCAAATTTAACTGGCCTTTCTTCAAATTTTCAAAGCATCAAATATACCACCATCGCTGTTTCTTCCATAGGCTCCTATGTTTACTAATTTGAATCTATATGCATGATCACAAATAGCCATCAGTACAATACTGAAATATTTTTTGTAATTAAAATAGCAACTGCCAGAGTTTGGTGGACATTTTAATTTAATATTAGGTGTACAAATAAGTTTCCGCCGTTTGACAAAAG
>NW_021853533.1:0-3873 GCF_003651465.1 Formica exsecta
TCATTGGGGCTGGGTCCCCTATTCGCTATATTTACCAAAATAAATTTATATTGAAGCGATTATAAAGGCTAAAAATTATTTTTAAAAATGTTTCACTCTTGCCTCTCTCGCTGTCTAAATAAATGTTAGTGACAGATTTCCTGTGAACAACTTAATGTTGTAAATAGTCATGCCAGAAATTATTTCTTGAAATCTCCCAAATACAGGGTGTATCCTAAAAAGTGGGAAGTATTGCAATGAGAGATTCAGGACATAAAAATAAGAGAAAAAATTCATATAATCATATGTTCGATATGACCGTGTTTTCAAGTTATAGCTTGTTTTATTTTATGTTACAGAATTAAGATAATTACGGTTACAGGAAGTGCTCAAAATGACTAAATCTCCCAAATACAGGGTGTATCCTAAAAAGTGGGAAGTATTGCAATGAGAGATTCAGGACACAAAAATAAGAGAAAAAATTCATATAAACATATGTCCGATATGACCGTGTTTTCAAGTTATAGCTTGTTTTATTTTTCAACAGAATTAAGATAATTACGGTTACGGGAAGTGCTCAAAATGACTACCTCTAACTTGAATACAGGCTTCAACACGTCTCATCATAGATTGTCTGACTTTTTCAAAAATTCCGGGTATTGCTTGAATTTCCCGGCAACCATCTTCAACACGTTGACGAAGTATCTCGACGTTGTCAATGGGTGTTTTGTAAACAATGGATTTTAGATGCCCCCACAAGTAATAATCGAGTGGATTCAGGTCTGGAGAGCGAGCTGGCCAGGCAATAGGACCAGCACGGCCTATCCAAACCGATATCCAAGTATGCTATCTTAACTCTATTGGAAAATAAAACAAGCTATAATTTGAAAACAAGGTCATATCGGACATATGTTTATATGAACTTTTTCTCTTATTTTTGTGTCCTGAATCCCCCATTGCAATACTTCCCACTTTTTAGGATACACCCTGTGTATATTATTTTAATAATATCTTCTTTCCTTTTAAATATTTTAATATTGAAGGATTACATACATATAATCAAATATACAAATAGGATAACTCGGGGGAAGATACAACACTTAACTTTGAAAGGCAATATTTTTGTAATTATGAGCAAAAGAAAATAATACAAATCGAAAGTCATTAAATCATTATATTTTTATTTGGTTATAATTAAAAAAATGTAGATCTTTTAGTATTTTAACAGTAACAACAACAAAAATTTTTATAAATGTGGGTAAGATGCTAGCACACAAGTGGGTAAGATGCCACCACTTCGTAATTTTTAAGTTTTTTGATAAAGATTTTTGAATTAATCAAAGTAAGTTTAAAAAATATGCCTTACATAATAATCAACATAGGTATAATCATATTAAGTTGTACAACACTAACTTTTTATATTTTTTGCAATTTAATATTTCATAGAAAGCAACTTGATGTTAATATCTGCATGCCGGGATAAAATGCTAGAACTATCACCTGTCCGCAACAAAAATGCAGCATCTTACCCCACAATCAACACTAAATGGAAAAATTTTTTAAAAATACAAAACGCGTGCATATGTTTTTATAACGAATAGGTTACATGATTCATTCAAGAATAATAATTTAAATAAATCTACTCACACTTGAGGAGTATTCACACAAATATTATATAGCAATAATCTTGTAGTTTAGAATACTATACAATAAAATTTAAAAAAAACCTTATTTTTTTAACTTACCTTGATTAATTTAAAAATATAGCATAAAGAAACAACAACGCACTGTCGTTTCGTCATCTGCACTAAACACGATCAGCTGACTATGAGTAGATTAGTAGTCTCCTTGATCGGAAAACATAAAAATTTCAAAAAAGTGTCATCTTAAGTATTTTTTTGCCTACTTTTTGTTGAGCTTCTATTATATATCTTGGATTTCTAATTGGCATATGTTTATTATGCCGACTATCCAAGATTTCTGCAAGCATGCAATCGTAATAAAAACGTGTTAAAGAGGGCAGCATTTGATTACTCCAAAATACATTATCCCTATTTACACGTGTTATTTTCAAGCTTTTTGGCGTCCACACAGCGAAAATACAATAATCTCGCTGCGTTATATTTAACTGGCCTTGAACTTGATAGAAAAATCGGTGATTCCGACTTATTTTATCTACATTGCTCTTATCAAAGATGCCTTTTAGTTGAGGCAGCGTCTTTATGGCCTCTTCCGCTGTTAAATGCTCAGCTGACCGAGGACATTTTATTTCTACCAGACCATCTTCATCTATGCGTCCGTCCGGAGAAGCACCCAAACATGGATTTTCAATATGAATGAATAATCCGCAAGTTTTAATCTCCTTGTTCAGTGTTACGGACAATTCCTTTTTTGCAATTTTTTCCATCTCGCGACTATATTTCAAAGCCGCGGTATCGATAGAGGGAGGAAATATCGGTCTCATGCGACATATGATTCCAAAATTAGACGCTGTCAACATTTCGTGTCTCAATGAATGCCACAAATCCGATTCATTTTGCTCGATTGTATCGCGTTCAATTTGTCTCCAATTTTGCCCATTTTCAAACAACTTTTCCAAATGATTTTCTCTAAGTTGCTCAAAAACATCGGGTGGAAGATCTGGTTTTTGTGATTGCGGGCCGTAATGACAATCTGTTCCCGATTCTCGTTTAAATTTCTTTTGCCTTCCATTCATTTCGCGAGATTCTCTGGTTCTTGCAACTTTTGCTTGTCGTCGCTTTTCCAGAGTCTCGACAATGGGAGGAACATTTTTACATATGCTTTTATGCACTTGCGTGAGAACTTGTTGCGTATTATATTGCACAACTGCCCCCGCAATTCTAGCATTGTAGGAGCCTCGGTTACCAAAATTGATCCGCTTTCCATCAATTTCTTTGCAAATTGTCGAGTTGAACGATTCTGCAGGATTGTTGGTGAATTTCAGCAACAAGCTGTCGGAATAAGCGCTTAAATATACGATAGCACTCTCTACTTTTTGGTAAAGACCGTGCAACTTGAGATATGGTACATAATTTTTCTTTGTTTCATCACTGTCGCATATACGACCGCGTTCGTTACATCGTTTATGTTCACTAAATATATGGCTAGGAATATTTAAGATATCTTTTTGTAATTCCATTACCTTATAATGGTCAGGTTGCTCTTCTTTTCTTTGCAAATCGATTGCTTTTATCATCTCTTTTCGTATTTTCAAAATGTTGCTTTTTACAACATTTCGTAGCTGCACGAAACCTTTCTTTGCATTTTTGGCGATGGTCTGATATACGCTACTATCACCATCGGCAATAACCGTTCTATAAATCATTCCATGCATTTCCAGGCTACTTTTAAAACCTTCTGCAATGGCGTCGCTCTCCATACTTGTGGAGCTTGCGTTACGATCGAAATTTTTGTAGCATTTATGATCTCTTGGTTCGATTCTGTTTCGTTCCGCTATATCACATATCGTGCAAAATTTATTACGGATTCTGACGAATAGAACCTTTTTTGTGCGGTAACCAAGTATGGCGCCAACACCGGAAAGAGAATCGTAGGCGTTGCCGTACGATCTCTTCATCCAACTACCATCCGCTACAACAGTTATGTAAATTAATGGAAATAATTTAAATATAATAAGCAAATAAAATTTGTTTATTTACACTTGTATTAAAGAAACTAAATTTCCAGAAACTTGATTATAATATCCCCTCTAAATAATTATGAAACATAATTATTTTACATTTACCTTCATTTATTATAACATTCTTTTAAATTTCAGAGAATTTGTGTAATTAAAAGTTTTTTAAATTAAAATCCTGATATAAAATAAACAGTTAAATAAAATGATTGATAAATAAATCTATATTTATTTAT
>NW_021853534.1:0-832 GCF_003651465.1 Formica exsecta
CATTTGTTGCTGCTGTCGCCAGTATATGATCTATAAAATAAAATAGCATTGCAATCTAAAAGGCAATCTAATATAGTATATATGAATATAGAATTTTTTAATGTATTTAACACATAGTATTATATTGAGAGAAGATCAACTAAATTAAATATATATAAGTAAGATTGTGACATAAACCAGAAAAAAATTCAAACATCTATTTCTTTCTAAATATATATGATAATTGAAGTAAATTGTTAAATTACTATCATTGAGGTTCCAGGCAACATCATTGCAAGAAAAATTAAGATTTAAATTTTTTCCAACCCGAAGATTGCAGGCTTCTTCAAATTTATTCTCCAGTAGAGTAAATATTTTAAAAACTGCAATATAATTCACACCCATATGATACAGTTATGTTAAAAATATGAAATTTTATTCAAAACTTATGATAAACAATCCGTTATATCATAATTACTAAAATTACAATACACACACACACGCATACACATCTATCTCTCCAAAAAAATATATTATACTAAATAAAAAAACACACCGTTACGATCGGCTATCACAACCTAGCTATTATCTTCTTCTTCTTTGTGTGATTGGCACAAACTAATTACCCACCACACGGCCAGGTGAGAAGGATTAAGTGAACAATTAGAAAGGATTCCTCTTTAGAAGGGGAAGATAAAACTCAAAAACATGATCCAAAGGACAAACGCGTAACGTGTCTGAACACGTCCGTTCCCGCCCGCGGGCGGCAACGAACGGTAAGGTGTAACGCGTTCGTTCCCGCCTGCGCGCGGCAACGAACTTTTTTGGCTATTATCTTTATTAAGGGCTAAGG
>NW_021853535.1:0-9935 GCF_003651465.1 Formica exsecta
TATTTCAATCGAGCTATAAATATATCTGAATTACTAAGATATAAAATATATATTATATATTATATTTATACTTGCATTTAAATTGCATTAGCGCCAAATTAGCGTAAAATCTCTGAAAGAATGGAACTTGCAAAATTTGATTTAATTAATAATTGACGTAACGATTTAAGTTACTTGAGTACTCATTTATAACTTTTTTAATTTAATATTAATTAAAATATATTTTCGTTTCATTTTATTTGAGCAAAAACTTCGTTACAGCCTCGGAAGAGAAGATCAAACTTCGAGGAACGATGAATTACAGAACATGACTTGCGTCATTGAGACTTACACAGACGAATTGTTGTTCACGAATACTGGACGACGTTCGTTAAAAGTGAGTAAAGCGACGATATATTGCTGGCAATGCTCATATATTTGCCGCAGTAGGAAATGAATAAATCATAAATGATTAATTTTACGTGTCAGATTGTATACGAATATCTAATCCGAGCGTCCGACTGGGTGCTAAATAATTTACGTTGTGACGAGAAGAACAGACAGACGGATTTGATGAATTTGCCGGAAGTCTCACCAATCATAAAACCTCTTATACACACGATGTTTCATATCGAGGACACGTGCTTTGATCAGGTTAGTAATAAAACTTCCGCTTCCTCTAATCATAAATTATAGGATTTTGATATTTCTTAAAGCAAATTTGTTTCGTTTATAATTAGTATTTATATATATATGTTGCAAATAATTTTTTTATTTATAATAAAAGCATAGTGATAAATAAATCGAAATTATGAAAATAATAATGGTAATAATCGCTTTAAATTCAATAAATTGTTGATACATTTATTTATCGATCATGAAACGTAAAAAAAGAATTTATAATAGCTAAACGTGTCGTGTTGTATTCTCAAATATTGCTAAAATTTACTTAGAGAGCATCATACGATAAATATATGAATTTTCAGAAATCTTTATAATTCTATAAAATCATATTGCAAATAATCACACTTATATATTTCAGTTTCTGGTTAATTACGAAGTAACGAATTGGTCGAAGGTATTAACGATGCCTTTATCGATTACCTTGAAACGTGTACGAAGTCAAATTCTTTTGAGACCAGAATTGAAGAATGTTGGAGACCTCAGTCATGAGGATAAAGAAGTGGTGCAATCTATCAAAAGACTCTGCTCGTTTGTCAGGTCAGCACGTTTCAAATAAGTGGTTTACACACATTTA
Organism: Formica exsecta; assembly: GCF_003651465.1. Classification (NCBI taxonomy): domain Eukaryota; kingdom Metazoa; phylum Arthropoda; class Insecta; order Hymenoptera; family Formicidae; genus Formica; species Formica exsecta. The sequence continues at coordinate 1,238 of NW_021853535.1, forward strand.
GCGATAGGTAATATATTTCTTTCTCCTATTATATCTATTTAAAAGGCTCGTATTATTTTAATTCAATATTTGTTTAATAATATGCATTTTTAATATATATAATGCATTTCTAAGATATCGTATATCGAAGCGTGGTTTTTTAGGTAGACTTTTCTTTCTGGCGTGTTTTTAGCTTTTGAAAATCTTTATCGCAATTGTACGATAAAGCCCGCATTCTTCCATTTTGCATAATGTAATTAAAAAGATACGATGACGCAATTTTATCTTACGAAAAAACTCGCGCAAACCATTGCCGCCGCCGAAAGTTTTTAATTCTGCCTTTCAGATAATGTTCCAGTTCTTAAGTTAAGTTTACAAACTTTTTAATCTGTCTAGAAAGGAGAAGAGGATCGTTTTAATGACGTGAATTAAGTGTTTTCCCGATCTTTTTCCTGTATTTAGATTACCATTGAGCTTAATCGTATTAAAAAATCTAATTGTTATCATCTCACAAGGTAACTGTATTATAAAAATACATCGACACGATGCATTATATCCGCGTAAAGGCATTTCGTCGTGGGATTCGTGGAAAATGAAGAATCTTGTAGAACACATTTGCTGCAGAGGAATAAATGTGACACAGTGTTACATAATAATTTATTTTTAATTTTGCAAATTGACATATTCACACATTTGAGACGCGACCCTCTATTTGCGGCGAATAACTAGTTCGTATTTTTTTCTTTTTTCTTTTTTTTATTCTTTTTACACATATATATTTTAATCGCCAATCTCCCAATCTACATGCATCATCAATGATTTTGCGATCGGCTTCCATAATACGCGTGTGATTTTTAAATTGTAACAATTTTATAGTTCGCTCTGTGTATACGTTTTATAGACAGGGCAGATATCATTTTTCATCATGATATAATGATCATATTATTTGGCACATTTATCGAAAGACTACGCCTATTAATCGATCGGTAGACCAACAGGCCAGCTGTTGAAAATTTTAATGTCCCAGAACTACTGAATGACGCTTTAGGGTCCAGATTTTACACCCGAATAAAAAAAAATTCTCATCTTTCTTTGAAGAATATTCAGCGAAGATCGATACGAAATGATACATTATGGACCAATAAAAGCTCTTGATGGATCTCACCCTAAATGGGCAATAAAATGCTATGTCTCAAGTGTTTTAATACAAATTTAACTTGAGAAAATGTGCTAATCAAAATATAAGATGTTGATAATGAAAAAGATGACGTTTAAATATTTATAAATTAAATATTTAACGTTTAAATCTTTCTTCTCTGTTTAATATTTAAAAATCGCATTTTAATTTTAATTTTGAAACAAATCAACATCAAATTTATTCAGTACATCGTCGGTAAATCGCTTGGAATGTCTGGGACATGTATATGTCAACGCGCAGGGCGCAAATTATTTCTACGTCTCTGTGCCGATGTGCGCGTAATTAAACGAAAAAGCAATTTCTTTCGTAAACGATTCGAAGCAATTCAGATTGTTATCCCCACATCGAATGAAGAACTTAGGCCAAGTGTCCTTTTACAGCGCTGCCATTAATTAACGAAAACGACGAGGTAAAATGCCGACGTTGAGAATCGGTATTATTCGGAATGCCCGCAATTATACGAAACAAATATACAGTGTCTTTAAACATGTCCCTTGAGATAAAGCAACCGCCTCGTAAAATCTCGCACAAGGCGAAACAGAGACAATTACGTCAGTTCCGAGAAAACGCGTCCGCTATTTTAAATTTAATTAAAACACGCACGGAAATAAAACGCGCAAATAACATATACAAAAGACACAATTTTTCTTCACATTTAATTAATCTTTCGGATTGTGCACAATCGTGATTGCGCGCAAATTAGCTTTCGTCGTATGCTTTGCTCCTTTTAAGGAGCATAAGAGACGCGAGAGAGGGAAGCCCGGTCAGCGAACAAAGTATATATACGCACACATACACACGCACGCACGCACGCAAGCACACACGAGACACGAGTTATACATAATTTATACAAGAGAGGGTAGTCGCGTTTTCATCAAGAACGAATTGAAAAGGTGTCCCTGGATCAGCTCCGCCGATTAATTGTTGTCGTTGTATCCCGCCGCCGCGCCCACGGGTCTCACCAGGTCCCTCGCCTGAAACACACCGCGACGACACTAATTACTTAATTGCTCGTGAAAATCCAGTTAATTGTGCGCTGTCGCGATTCACTTGGTCCGAATTTAATGCCGGGCGAAGCCGAAGAGAATATTCAGGCTGTACGAAAGGTAGTCTTTATGCGTCTGTCATTTTTGTATGAAAAATCTGAGAAAGAGAGAGAGAGAGAGAGAGAGAAAAAGAGACAAAAGCGCTATAAAGTATAAAAATAAAATGCAAGGAATAAAACGCAAAATTACCGGTGCACCGATCAAGATATCGGTTTAATAATGTATATAAAACGAGAAAGAGAGAGCGAGAATTTCTATCGGTCAAATATATAATATATACACGTGCGGTTAATTAACAAAAGATTTACAATCGAGTGAATTTTCAAAAGACTTGATAAAGATGCTTGTGAAGAATATAGAAGAGCTCTCTCCCTAATGTAAATGACACTTAATACGATCTTATTAGAGGGAAGAAATTGTGCGGTGTGATTGAATAGGAAAATGGAATCTAATTTTCGTCTCAACGAAATATCTTCCCTTGTTATTATATAATTTACATAATATACATTTTCAATAATTTATCAAGATTATATCCCCTTAATATGAATAAGCTACTTAACTTTGCGTATGTCTACGAATGAGCATCTTTATGTCGCGCATATCATCATCAAAATATTATTATGAATCATGTTCTTTTAAATTGAATCAGTGAAAATGTCACTGATTAAAGCAGTAACAAGATTTCCCCAAAGATCACTGACATGAGTATTTCATTGAAAAATCAAGCCGCTATCACTAACTGATTCTCTTCTGATAAGATTTCTGTTTTTAGTGCTATAATTATAATTGAAATCATTTTTTTATATTTATAAAAAAGGAAAGAAACCCGTTCCTTGCGTGCCGAATTGCTGACAAATCGATATTACTGGCGGTTTGCTAATACAGATAAGAATTTTAGTAATGCGTTACGTCATTCTTGAAAATTTGTACTTGTCACGCCATCGTCGTCGTGATTACCGGCAATACTAAGTTCACGGTGTCGTTCCTATACTTCGGTAGGGGACTTTTTGCGAAACAGGAGATAATTGCCAAATTCACTGGAACGAGAGGAATTCTCCCCCTTGTAACACATCCAAACTGTGTTATCCCTGGAAGAGAATCCAGTCGCTCGTCTCTCTTTATTGGAAAATTTAAGCTCGTTTTTTTTTATATTATTACGATCGTTTGTAAGTAATTTCGAGATACTTGAACATCTCTCGTGATTCTTCAACGCTAGCCGTCATATTTTTTTACGCGAGTCACGAAAGCGAAATATCGTCTTATATAAGTACAGAATAAATAACGCGCCGAGAAAGAGAGAGAATTTTATAAAAAAGTAAAAGATCACTTTTATAACTTATTTTAAAATTAACTGAGAAGAGATGCACGCGGTCTTCTCTATAAATAAATATCCAAGATAAATAGAAGAATAATTTATAATATAATTAATAATATAATTGATATTAATAATATAATATTAATATAATTGAATATAATTGAATATAATATTAATATAATTGAAGAATTATAGAAATATTATAGAAGAATATAAATTTATTCTTTTGCGACGTAACTTTGAATATGAGAAGTTGATGTTAATATTTTTATATTATTTTTTTTTACGAAAAAGAGACATCGGTTCTTTCCCTGGCTTTTTCGCTGCGCGACCAAATCTAGTGCTTTATTTTTTTTGGCATGTATCTGTGTCGTACCGGTCGCAGGAAAAACTTTCTCTTCGACGTACAGACGTGACAATGTACCTTTGTTAGAAAAAAGGTCGCGCGCTTCGTCGAGCACAAGGCGATGTAATGTTATTTCGTAATGTTGGGCTTTTGAAGACGAAAATTCCGTATCTGCTCTTTGCCCGATATATCGCTGGCTTTTCAGCAACGACGTTTTACTACAAATTCTGAGGCGCACATACTTCCATAATATATATCACGCGTATAATGTTTCATAAACGTAACAAAATAAAATTCAAAATTGAAATAAAAAGGATGGGTAAAATTGGTTTATTAAAATGCATTCTCCCTCGAGTCGCGCGTGAGTAGATTCGAGATCAAATTGCATTCCTTTCAAATTGAACACGTATGCGTATGATAAAGATAAGCGAAACGCACCTATCTTTTTGCAAACGTATATATGCATCGTATATCGCATAAAATGGAATTTGCTCATTTTTTCTATATTAAAAGGCATGCATATTAAAAGGAAAGGAATTTTCTTCGTTGAATATTTATCTTGGCATTTTATTAAAAGAGAAACGTTAGATATATATGATTTAATATATGTATATATAAAAATTTTCTCAAAGCGAGAGAGCTTTTTCTGCACTTTTTTTCATGTATCATTTCTTTGAGATATAGATATATTTGATAAATCTAGAGCATCCTTACGTACATTACGCAAGTGATGAATATTAAAGAATGCTAAAAGGCAAATTATTTATTGACTGGTGTTGAGATATTTTAAGCAGAGAGCAGCCTTTTTCTATGCTTTCACGAATATAGAGCCAAGAGAATTTTACAAAATTTATAAAATGTAAAAAAATGTAGACGGTTTGTTCGTATTTTAACGGCCTCTTAAGATATCACACATGGTAAAATAATAAATGAAATCAAGATAATATATACATATAGAAATAGCATTATTAAAAAGATAATAGCAAATGAAATTTTTACCGATAGATAATCGACTTTAAATTAATTTTTAGACAGAGAAAAATGCGAAAAAGGCCAACTACTATTTTCCATCCGAATAAAGTATAATAAGATTGTGATTCTCGTTTTGAAACACCGAAATAATCATCCCAAGAAGGATGGGTTTCAATTTCCTTATTTTTTCTAATTACCGTGTTATAATCTCCGTCGTGGTGTCCTGCGAGACAACCTGCATGCACATCGCTACGGTTCGCAAGAGTTACTTCACTCTCGCTAATTATGAGAAAATTAATCTCCCAGGGAATACGGGCTACATTAAGATTAGTATGCAAAGATATTCGCGAGAAGCATTACGAATTAAACTGCGCGTACTCTGGAGAGAGAAGTAATCCCGTAATTCAGGGGCAAAATAAGCGTATCTATCTCGAAGAAAATACTTCTTGTTGTTAACGCGTATCATTAAATTACGAAAGAGCTTGTCCAATTTTCTTTTATATTAGCCTCTCTTTGCACTCGATCGTATTATATTTTGTATCATTGTTAAATTTTGTTTTATTTTATTTATTTTATTTATTTATTTATTTATTTTATTTTAATTGTCCGAATAAGATTATAATTTCAAAATGTGCGCGCGCATAAAGTAAAAATTTATATTTTTTAAAGTAACGAGAATATAAGATTTAATAAATAATATTTCGCTTGTATATACGTCATAGCATGCAAAATATTTTTGGCTGCGAATTATCAATAACATGATATTTGGCTTCGGCGCGGCGGCGTAAACATTAGCGCGCTATTGTTATTGTATTATGACTTACGGCCTTATTCGCACGGCGATACTCGAACAGTAATGTAATAGTGCGAGACGCTCCGTCAAATTCTTTTCTAAACGCGATCGCGACAAGTATTGAAAAAAATTTGATGTAATTAATAATTAATTTTCTCTTTCTTTCACTCTCTAGGCGACAATTATTTTAAAATACTTAAAATTAAATATATTTCATCCAACGCTTTATCGTTTGACTTTTCGACGATCTAAATATAATTCGGATTAAGAACGCTCAATAAAATAGTCGAATCGCAGGTCCTTGTAATTAACATAACAATAAATTCTGTAATATATTAGCCGTTTATTATATAATTGATTTATAATTTAAAATATTGGTATATTTTAATATTCCGCTTATATACAGGGTGGCCCCGAACGTTCCAGCCAGACTTTGAGATCTTATAGGAAATTTAATTCTGAACAAAAAATTTCCTATAAACATGAGTCGAAAAATGCTTCCTTAAGAAGTTATCGCTCAAAAACCTCTGAAATCGTGATTATTTTACACATTTTTCCAAATATCATGGAAAATGTGCGTCTTTTAACAAAAAGTACCGAAACAAAAGTTGTAGAAAATTAAATTATCTTTCAAATGAGATCAAAATGATTGTTGTACGTTCCATAGATTTTGATATAACCAGTTTCAAACGTACATAAAGTGCTTTTGTTACTTATTGTTAGATGCGCTATTACGTGCTATTTTAGTTTAAAAAAATTTATTTTATTCTCATAAAAGAAAAAGATTTTTATTTTTTATTTTTATCGTTTTTTCAAGAAATTTATTAAGTTTCATTTTCTTTTTATTTCATTTTCTTTTCACCTTTTGCTCTTCCTTTGCATCAGAGGTTTTTGAGCGATAACTTCTTAAGGAAGCATTTTTCGACCCATGTTTATAGGAAATTTTTTGTTCAGAATTAAATTTCCTATAAGATCTCAAAGTCTGGCTGGAACGTTCGAGGCCACCCTGTATATGAGGAATAATTCTTTAATTTATTATTATTTTTTGCATTACATCCCCTTTATATATATCATTTTACTATATTTTATTATTGTATTTATTAATTTATTGTTAATGATATAAAAATTACAAATGTTAATTATAATAGAAAAAAAATTGCTCATAAAATGTTCAATCTTGCACATTTTCTCGGTTTCTAGCATCATATGTGATATGAAAGATAGCCACTAGGAATGCGGACAATTCGTACATGGATGTATGTATATCAGTGAAAGGTATGCAAACAGCTCAAAGGATTTCACGCTTTAGTGACTACCGGAAAATTGAGAGTATAATAGGTAACAGGCAGGAACGCACTAGTAGATGATTCAAAGGGTCGATTAAATAGCACGTAATAGTAGAAAATGAATAAAGACGTGAAAAAACTAACTGTTCTCAAAATGTCCCTCCCCCCTAGCTCCAATACACTTTCGGCATCGAGTAATGACTGATCTGATCGCTTTACGGATTTCCGTATGCACATCTAACAATAAGTAACAAAAGCATTTTTTGTACGTTTGAAATTGCTTATCAAAATCTATGGAACATACAACAATCATTTTGATCTCATTTGAAAGATAATTTAATTTTCTACAATTTTTGTTTCGGTACTTTTTGTTAAAAGACGCATATTTTCCATGATATTTGGAAAAATGTGTAAAATAATCACAGGTTCAGATTTCAGAGGTTTTTGAACGATAACTTCTTAAGAAAGCATTTTTCGACCCATGTTTATCGGAAATGTTTTGTTCAGAATTAAATTTCCTATAAGATCTTAAAGTCTGGCTGGAACGTTCGGGGCCACCCTGTATACGTCATAGTACACAAAATATTTTCGGCTGCGAAATTATATTATAAATTATTTTATTTTGTTTATTTTATTTATTTATTTTATTTATTTTAATTGTCCGAATAAGATCATAATTTCAAAATATGCGCGCGCATAAAGTAAAAATTTATATTTTTTAAAGTAGCGAGAGTATAAGATTTAATAAATAATATTCCGCTTGTATATATGTCATAGTACGCGAAATATTTTCGGCTGCGAATTATCAATAACATGGTATGTGGCCTTTGCGGCGTAAACAATAGCGCGCTATTGTTCACGTCTTACGGTCTTGTTATCATTCTCACGGCAACACTTGAATAATATTGTAGTAATGGGGAAGACGCTCCGTTGAATTCCTTTCCTAAACGCGACCGCGACAAGTATTAAAATATAATTCGCTACAATTGTACTTCTCGTGTGTTGCTCTGTGTTACGGTATAATAAACTGAGTATCTCGTATGATTGTTCCACGATCGGGAGTGCCGTGCAAAGTGTCTCGCACATATATATAATCATTAAATTGATTAAATATGCATTTCGATTAAGATTAACTATAACTATTATATATATATATATATATATATAATAGTTATAGTTAATCTTAATCGAAATGTATATTTAATCAATTTAATGATTTAAACGGTGTAAATATTTTTATATAAATTCAGACAAGTTATATATATACTAAAACACAATGAGCTCACGAAAGTTAATATTCTCCATGAATCTATAATTGTTATATTTAATATTTAATTCTGTTATATAAAACTGACGCAAATGTAATGTATACAAATTTGAAAGATTTAATTATAATCTAATTATAATTTGATTTTAATTTAATTATAGTTTAATTATAAATGAAAAATTATAAAATCAGTTAATAAAGTGGAAGAGTATCTTCTAGAACATATAATAGTCCAAAGTTACCAAGTTTAGTTTAGTTGAGGATCAAAATCTGTAATATAGCCTTTCTCGTTTGTACAATACAAATATTATAAAACATATACCAGAGATAGAAACGAACTCACAGAAATTACACAATTGAGATTTCGAGACATATTTATTTATTTTCACTGCATCAATTTAAAAACTAAGCTCGAATAATTTTGAAAATAAAAAAAAGAATAATTAAAATATTCTTTTAAAAATGAGAAAGCTTCACAGTATTTTTTTTTTTTTTT
>NW_021853535.1:9962-53930 GCF_003651465.1 Formica exsecta
TTAGAAATAATTATAGCACTCTGTAATGTAAATTAAAGTGAAAGCTCATTGAAAGAATTAATTATAGTGATAATGATTGTTTGAATCAGTGATATTTAAAAAAAATGCATCCTATATATATAATTATATTACATATGAAATAAATTTAGGAGCTTCTCCCCAAAAAATCGCCAAAAATTTAAAATGAATAAAAAAAGGCTTTAAAAACTACATCTGGCAAATATGTACGATTATTACTGACATTTCAGTGAAATCTTACTGCCATATCAGTGAGACATACGACGGACGAGCAAAGTGTAAGTGTTTTCATTGAAGATTAGTGAAATATTCGTTGATCTTCGGTGACATCTTGCATCGCCGCTTCGATCAGTGACATTTTCACTGATTCATTTTAAAGGTGCAAAGTTTTACTTTTATAAAGACACACTTATACGAGATCGTGGATCTCTCGACACAAAAAAAACAATAAGAACTTACGGAGACGTGCGGTCCGGAACGACCGAATCGAAGACGCAGCGATGGAGATCGCTGCGACTTGCGGATCATCAGGTGCTCCAACGGGATGCCGCCAAAGCCAGCGTTATCCAGCGCATTGCGTTGCAGCAGAAGCCTGGCGAGATCGTGGATCTCTCGACACAAAAAAACAATAAGAACTTACGGAGACGTGCGGTCCGGAACGACCGAATCGAAGACGCAGCGATGGAGATCGCTGCGACTTGCGGATCATCAGGTGCTCCAACGGGATGCCGCCAAAGCCAGCGTTATCCAGCGCATTGCGTTGCAGCAGAAGCCTGTAGAACTCGTGGATGTTGTCCGCAGGCGTTTTCTCCGCCATCTCTTCTGCAACATATATACAATCGCCGATTTTCCATTGAATGAGATGAATGACGAGGTAACATGTCCTGTCTTTTTCTCGCGATATCGTGAACAATGTCAATATAATGCATGCGCGAATCCCGTTTTGCCAATCTTTGCCAGAATTTAAACTCGCATATATCGGTTATCACATCACGTTTCTATCATGTTTCGATTACTATTATCCTACTGCGAACGAATTTTCATCGAGATTCGTCATCGAATCTTTTTCTATTATCGAGAGATCAATCAACAGTTGTCATACTTTAATTATGTCTTGGAAATTAACAGCGTGTTTTAAAGACGTTAACAGACTCCGTTTTGATCAATATTTGCGTTACGATATCTATCTTACAATTTTGAAAATAAAAAATGTTTATCGTCGATAAACCATGCGATCTTTTCCCACGATATGCAGGTGTCACGTCTTCTTTCAGAAAAATGTAAATCAAGTGCGAGCGCCTTCATTTTTTATGCGAAAATGGAGAGAAAGTATGACGCTTTTTATAAGTACATCCGTTTTATGCGATATTAAAACGCTTTACGATAAGTAGCGTTCTCCGTATAAAAGCGTACAGCCATACGAATTGGTGGGCGTTTATACAGCTATACTATCGTATATAATGCGTACACTATCGTTATAACGATTATTTACTTTTATTAGTTCGCATAGAATCGTCTTATGAAAAAAAAAAAAAAAAAAAAAAATGTTTCATCGACGATGGTAACGTTACCCGACGTATCATTACATTCAGAAGTATTGGCGTTTTTATTATATAGTATCAATATCACCCTTTAAAAAGTGATCTCTTCGAGATTATAGAGACAGAATAATTTCTCGTAAATTTTTTAAAAGAGAATGAGATCTGAAATTTGAAACGATGAGCTTTGCCGTTAATTTTTATTTGTCGTTTTATTTTATTAAAATATCGAGAGTTGCAAATTTTGAAACTACGTATTTTTATGTAACAAAAAAATGGACATATGTATTTTCAGTTATTTTCGGATAACGTTTTGATAAAAGCTACGGAGGTAAAAAGCGGCGTTTATATATATATGTATATTAACAATATGTGTCGACCTTGCGAGAATACAGACGATGGAATTTTCCCGCACGTTTCGATATCCCACAAAGGCAAATAGATAACCATTTTCCGATTGGACGGGCACTTTTGAACTTTGTGAAAAACTTGCGTGATAAAAATTCGAGAGCGCGATGTAAAACATATGCGGTTTTTCATCGAAAACCGCAACGCTCGTGCATACAATCGACCACAGTAGTTTCTCGCGAAACAGAATGCAAAAACAAAAAAAAAAAAAAAAAAAACAAAAAAAAAAAAAAAAAAAAAAAAAAAAAAAAATACCAGAGAAGAATCTATCGCAAAATTACAATATTTTGCGAATTAATATAAGAAAAATAAAATCGACAGCACGCGCGAGTTTAAATGTAGATAAGGCCATTCAACACACCTGTTGACTATTGTAACGCTATCATTGCCTTTTCTGCATATATAATGCGCATGATCGTGTTACGTAAAATTTTATCTTCGTGGAACTAAACAGCCTGCTCTTACTTGGCTGTATAAATAGGCTGTATAATTTTCTAACGCGCTTTCGATAAATAATACATTGAAACTACGGAATATATCGTTTCGAGAATAAAACTGACGCTTTTCTTCTTTAAATATTCAAAAAAAAAAAAGAAATGATTAATCGAAATACGTGTATATATTAAACTATATACAACCGACCGGAACTAATATCAAAGTTTGTGCTGCTCGATCGAGCGCTTTTACCGGGGAAAAAAAAAAAACCGCGTATTTGGATTCGTCCATGCATGAGTCCGTCACACGATTGAAACGTATCGATCATAAATGCCTATGTGCGACAAAAAGATCCCAACCGATAACTCGTCTGAAAACGGCGATGTCGTGACGAGAGAGATTGTTGCGCGACAGAAACACGATCTTCTTACGAGCAGATTTTATTGAATGGAGAGATTTTGACTGATCGCGCGCGGCATTTGGGGCAGAGTGACACGTGGGGGCGATCAATGTCGGACCATAACGAGGTCTATCTTTTGTGCGCGACGCGAATAATATTCAATCTCTAATCATTTGGATAGTAACCGCGTTTCTGTCAATAAACAAGACTAAATGAATGCTTCGAGTGAGGAATTGTGTTCCCATACTCATGTTTAACGTTCGATTCGCAGAAATTCGTAGAAAATTATTTCTATTAATTTAAGTAATATTTTATTTTTTTTGAATAAGCATCCTCCTTCCCTTTGAGTTTAATCAAGATTATTCAAGTTTTTATTTTTTTCCGAAATATGTCTCTGTGTAAAACTTCTTAATTCTTTAAATTTTGTTGCTTGAATTTTCTCGAATTTTATTGCACAAGTTTTTCACTTATGATTATTTAATATTTAATTTTATTAATCTGTCGTTAAAGTGTCTCGCATTATTTTGATTAAGCTTTATCTCTCGCTAAATGTCTTTCATTTTTAATCGTGAAACTCTCTCTATTTATATCTCTTAACATTTTATTTTACAACAATTTACTTTATATAGGTCGGTGAATATGTGTCAACTACGGTCGCGAATTGTGAGATACTCTACGCATTATGATATATAAATTACTGAGTAAATTATTCTACAGATATACGTGAAGATGAAAAGATAATCTCCTGTAAATATAACGAGATCTATTAACGAGTACAATATGACGGAAGATTTAATTAGACTTATGTTCTTCTATAATCATCTCTAGAAGCCGGTGGCTCTTAATAAGTCATCCTCTGCGATCATTAATTATTGTAGTGGTAGACGAAGTTGGCGACGGTCTCGCGTTGATACGTGGCATTACCGGTAATGGAATACAAAACGCGTTATCATGCCAAGTGAGAGTAAAACTTTAATGGGACTTACAGCACAGCGAGGAAATAGCTTAGAAATACACGGAGTTATATCGGGGAAGCGAGAAATATTATAAGAATTGAGCAGTATGTCGCGGATTTGTCAAACGAGATATTTCAAACAAGTTTCAACGAAGATATAAGAAGCTTATTTCATAAATGACGCTATAATCCATAGGTACATAGTCCTCAATACTTAGATGTATAATGCGAATAAAATTACCTAACGCGTCGTATCAGTTTTAGTAAGATCGATTTGAAAAATGCAAAGTCTTTTGCCAACAATAATTTGATGATCCATTTTTTTTTTTGCACCGGCGAATTAATTTTAAAATTAATTATAAGAAAGGAGAAAGGATGTAAAAATACCAAATAATTAAACAATACGAGTTTATCAATAATTGATTTTTAATTAATCATAATCAGCAATCGATATTAATGTTTGATGAAAGAGGGAGGAGAGGGAGGAGAGAGTTTCTCGCGATTATGCAATTGCATCGATTAGAAATAAAAATCTGAAACTTGAAAATTTCAAGAATTTTAAAATTTTATTCGGGAAACGTGTAATACTCACCTCCGTAATCCATGTAATTCTCGGTAGCGTTTACGAGGCCGACTGTCACGACGAGAAGAACGAGGGCGGCGCAGCGTTTAGCGTACATGGCGCTCATATTCTCTGCAATCAAGCAAAGCGGATTCCCATTTATTCTCTACGGTTGATTTCGCCTAATCTAACGAGCTTTTCAATGTATCGAGGATACGCGCATATGTATAAACCGTGTTATCTAATCGCGCAATGAAGGGTTTTTTACGCTGTGAGAATAAAAGATCGAATATCTATTCATAATTTGAACGCAACGCGATAAAATGCAGTGCGTATAATTTCGTTTCACTCTATAGGGAGATCTTCTTGCACTTTGCGTCTACAAAAATTATACAACCCTTCTTGACACAATGATATCGCGAACGTTTGATAAATGAGGAAAGATAAATTCAAGATCGCCTACGGTAACATTCGTCGAGTACGGACTTTGCCGTTGAATAACATCGCCGGTACAAGAAACGTTGCCTTTAGAAGCGCAAAATCCCCAAGTGTGTCGTTGTAATAATTTTATCGCGAAGAACATTTCACTAAATCATCTTCCTGTCTATCGTAAAGAGCCACCGAAATATAACTCGTTCCAGAGTCACTCGGTTAATTCGCCTCTCTTATTACGTTAATATGTACACAAATCTACATTATGTAGATATACTATAAATTTGAATTATTTTATTGTGCTTATATATATTTTAACGTAAAGTAGTTTTCTTATGTGAGTTCTTACAATTGAATCATTTGTTTCTGAATGAAGCTATTTATCGGAAATTAAAATTAGAATAAGAAGAAAAAATATGATGCATAAAAATATATTTGCATAACTATTATAAATGTTAGATCTTTTATCTTTTGCGGATCACTGCGTTCTTTTTTTTTTTTTTTTTAATGCTCCTTTCGTTATTTTTATTTTTAAGAGAAATATTAAATTGCAACGAGAGAAAATAAAATGAAATTAATGAATAATGTAAAAATTATAGTTGCACGTTATAATGGAACATTAATCTGTAAATACTTTTAAAAAAGTAAATATTTTACGAGAAAACAATTTATACGCTGTATGTGTATATAATGATTTTTTATATTTTTTTTATTGAAATCGATATTCAGTCTCGAAAGACTGAAAAATTATTCGATACTTGCGGAAATACATAATTCGTAAATTACATCGTTTATCGAAAGATTTTTTCGATTTTAATTAATATAGTGTGTATACTATTTTTTTATAATGTTTTAAATTTTTATCAAAAGTTCAGGACAATTTTTCATCGTCAGCTTATACGTCGTCATTGATTAATTTCTGGCATAGGACGAATATTGGTAGTTTTTTTATTAACAGATAAGAAATAATACTTCAAGAACATAATTTTATCGAGAAAATCTATTAACTCATTTTAGAGCATGAATTGAAGTGCACCCACGCCCTCGATTCACAAGAGGTCACGTTATCGGTGTCATCAAAGATAAAATATTAACAAGCCACACATATTTCTATGTACCCGGTATACCTAGTCAGCTATCTTACTATAATATTTATATTGTGTAATGTCTCGAGAGTGTGACAAAAAGTAGAAAAAAAAAAAACCATCAGCCCCATCGATCCCGCGCTTCCTGAATAATTCATCGAATTATAATTATGATCCTTCTTAGAGGCTGGTCGCGTCTACCGTGAAACGACGTGCACGGATTACGCGGCTGTAGAATTAAGTACAAATACGTCTGTTAATTTTTCCTTGCCGCGACATTAGATTGGATGACACATTTGTTAACGATGTCGCGTGAACGTACACGACATCCCCGCATGGAAATTATTTCCAGACATTTCGCGCACTATAATAAAATTATATAACGTGACTCAGAATGAGGATATATTACATATATACAGAGGTCGCGGATCTATATTACAATGTGCTTACGCACTGTAATCCAGAGGTACAACCCTCATTAATGCGCGACCGCGGGACAAGAGGTCCTCACACATATGTAACACCTGTGCCGATGCCGATGCATATTCGATCGTGAAATTTATGCATAAGCTAATGAGATATGAAATTCCGGAGATGCTACCTGCATATTTGCATAAATAAATTATCCCAAACCTAACGATTTATCCCTCTTCGTTTCGTCATCGACAAATATGACGTTGCTCTAAAGTTTCCTTTTTTTCTTTATCCTTATTTTTAATCACAACGGCAAATGTATGAATATTACGTTTAATTTACTTAAGATAAAAATTACATTAATGCAAATGTAACTTTCATTCCCTTGTCGCTCTCTGAAGTTTCATTACAAATTCTCAGATTATTAATGTAAAGACTATTAACATTCAAACAATATTGCAACTCATCTAAAGAGAAGATTACGAGTTTTTCTATTCAAGAATACAGATTATATTATGAATAAATTACGCAATGTTATATTTTCATTTTTCCACAAGCGAGAGAATCGCACAAAAGAAAAATAACGAAAATATTGTGATATTTGTTTTCTATTTTATGCATTTGTAAAAAACTCTTGTTGCATTTGTGAATTTTAAAACCATTTATTATAAATTTATTTACGCAATCAGAACTATATATTTAAATAAACGACATAAAAATTCAAAAAAAATTTTTTACAATATTTGAGATTCAATATATATTCAATGTATTTGGCATATTTTTTCATTTCAAGTATTTTCGTAAAATGGATATTTTTTCAATTTTATACGACTATTACCATGCAGAGATCAATGTAATTTGCGTCGCTGCAGTTCTAACTGTCGTGGTATATACGATGGATCCCAAGTTGTCGATCTCAATTCATTGCCAATTGTATGGGCGCGTTATAACATATGACATATTGATTACTCACACCGCATTTATCGGGATAAATCCGTATAATCGCTTCATGATATTCGATATTGAACGTATGTACACATATGTATCGGACAGATATAATACACGCTTATGCATAATTGATTTATAACGCGTAAATGCGTTTCTCAGCTGTATAACGATTTCATATATACACAGATTATTTCATAAGATTTTAAATCTTCGCATATATTGCGATAAATTTGAAGACAATTTGTCTTTATTGAAAATTTAATAGCGCGTTATTGTTTCGCAAATTCAATTTCAAATGAGTTTTCATTGAATGTAATCTCAATAACCACGATTTTAATTAAGCTCCCGTTAAAACAGTATGATTCTTAAAAAGCCGAGTTTCTGTAGAGAATGAAAGAAAAAATAGATAAGAATTGTAAATCTCTCTTCGAAATTCTTGGATATTTTAAAGACTTCCTAGAAATGTGTATCTTTTAAATATGTTTTGAATTAAAATTAATTTGACACAATTTTTAAACACTAAAAAATATTTACATATTAAAAATTCTCTTCTTATTATTGTTAACGAGCAAACAGATTAAACGGTGATCTGAAAATTCCAAAGCTTCTTAACAGATGACACTAGCTTAGAAAAATATTCAACACATTCCTCAATCTTAATTAAGGGCAATTTGCTTGTCGTGCTTCCTAGAATAATAATTGCAATAATTGCCCATCCTACTCGGGATGTGCAGGCTTTTAAAGAACGTAAATAATTTACGGGTACCTTAAGATAGTGCAATGATATTTTTCCTTCACCGACTATCCTTTGCCTGTGCAGATACTTTGTATGTGTGTAATACCACTTACAAGTCTTTTAATATATTTACTTGCCAGCCTTCCAGGAAGAGGTAATTAAATTTTTGTTGTATAATCAGTATCGGTAACCAAGCAAGTAAAGCATATCGCGATAAAAAAAATCGATTATTTTATCACTGTCGTAATCCGGTCTCCGCGTGACGATCGCGATAATTGTTCCCTGCATTAATTAATCATTAATCAAACGTCTTAATAAGCGTACAATAAGAAGGCAAGGAGCATAACTTGTTGCGCAATAACGAGATAAATCGATTTTATCGGGTTATTGATTTGGGGTACATGGCGGAATTAAATTTTAAAAGCTCTTCTCTCGAGCGTCTCAAGAAATTTTTCGCTCGTGCAATGAATACTTCGTATATCTACGGGGTATTGATATTTCAGCTTTCTACAATTACTTACTGTCCCGTTAAATTTTCAAGCTACTCGCTTACACCGGGTGACTTTGATTACATCGGGTGCCCACGACGTATACGCGCCGGAGGTGACGTGTAAGTTAAATGAATTTTAGTCGCACAATGGAATCGGTATTTAACACTCATTGTCAGTGGAGTGTGTGTCTCTACACGCGCATTTCTCGGTCGAGAAGTTTGATAAAACATGAACGTATAACAGAAACTACTTTCTACGCATACGAAAAGCGGATTTGTAAATTTTTGCGACTCTTGTTATTTGTGAAAATAAATATTCCATAGAAGAAGAGAAAGAAAATAAGAAAATTTGTACACACATTTTATTTAAAATTTATTTGAAAATTAAATGTTAAAATATTAAATTTACTTTTATAATATAATTCGTGAGTTGCATAATAGCATGATAGAGAAAAAAATGACAAGATGCATAAAAAATTAAAACTGATATTTTGTTTAAAAAATGAAGTATAGTCATTAAAGAAATAGTGAAAATAATAATATACAGATGGCAAAATTTTAAAATTTTCTATTTAAAATTATCTTATGATTGACTGCAAAAAATACTTCCGTTCGCCCAAAATCCTTATAATTAATTGTTTTTATTCAAGTTTGTTGTTTCATGTGTAATATTCGTGTAAGTGGTCCTAAACATTTCTTTTTTGAAATTTTATTTTGAGTCTACAAAGAATCGTATCAAATAAATGAAATATTGGAAATTGAAATTGTTATATTATTATATGTATGACAATAATATCATAATAAAGCTTAAATTTAAATCAGCAATAACGTTTTATATCACGTTAAACACGTGTAATCTACACAATATACAGTAACATAACGCGTGTATATGTGTGTGTATTGAAAATAATTACACAGATTTAATCAAATCATTCTGCAATTTGCAAATATCCAGCCAATCGTGTAGCCTGTATAATCCAGCTACAGGATATCAATCTTTCTTTGTCCTCTGTTTTATACCTTTGACCTACGTTAATAATTTATCACCCATTATGTTGCGATAAAAAAGGATAATGATTGCCTGACCAATATATTTTCAATGGATTACGTACATCATAATCATAAAAACAGCATACTCAATTTTTATAGCGAGTAGAAAAGCTTTTTTTGTTTAAATTGCTATCGATCGGACGTATCTAGGCAATAGTTACGCTACTTTGCTACTTTTAATCTAGATTTCAATAGCAGATTTTTTAAAATATATAGAGAGAGAAAAAAATGGCGACAACTAAGTAAAGATATAACATTTGTTTTTAATGTAAATATTCTTAATAAGTATGCCGTTATTACCCATACAGCACAGAACGTTGTAACAACATTGCAACATTGTAGGAACATTGCGGCAATGTTGCAAATGTTGCTGCAATGTCCTGTGCTGTATGGGTAATTATTAAATATTTTTATCGCGATGACATTTATAACTTTATATTTATAAACTATATAAAATTGTCTCCAAACGCTTAAATTAAATGTCTATCTTGTTTATATATCAATCGAGTGTTATATCTCTGAAAACTTTAAATATGTATTTCACAGTCTTTTTCTAAATTTTTATATCATATAATAAGATACAAAATTTTCTAAAACATACAGAATTGTTTTAATACTGAAAAGTTAAATTCAACTTAAAATTCATTAATCTTGCAATGATTACGCACCATCATTGAGTCACGTAAAAGAATAATATAATTCAATGCGTGTTTTCAAGTTCATTATTGCGACACACATATTATGATTCTTTAGCTTCTCCCCAAAAAAAAAGGACATGTATCTAAAACGCGTGTACGTGCATTAATTTATAAATATAAAAAAACACATATTTTTCACACATGAGATATTTGTATTTCTTAAACGCACGGGATGCAGACTCAAGAGCAGTAGGAGCGCATATAGGTGTCTGTCTTGAAAAAAGAGATGAAACTACAGGATAGAATAGGAAAGAGCGAAATAAATCGTCGAACTCACCGCGTTCGAATTCTTGAACTATAGTCTCAGATGACGAGCGGTGATTGAGTGGCTCGCACGTTACGGCGGTAATGATGCGAAGTGTGGCGATACCGAGGGACCCTTTATATATATGGGAAGCCGCTGTGTCCTCGATGGGGGATGAAAGAGAGAAAGATGATGAGGGAGAGAGAGAGGGTAAACGCACAGGTGGCCGCGCGAAAGCGGCCACGCGGTCATGGGGCGCAAGCGTCCTCTTCTTGCCCTGCCCCCGTTCATCCCTCTAGCTCTTTGCCACCCTCTCGCGCGTCGAGACGACGGGAGATGGAAAGGACCTTTTTGCTGTCGCGATTATGCTCCGGAATCGTCTTCATTAAGAATTCTTTCCCATATCGAGCCACGGATGTCTATGACATAAAGTCGATGTCGACGCAGAATAGCTTCGTAGATTAGTCAGTCGATGTCTTACGGAATAAGACGCGCGTTTGGAGAGATACGCGAAAGAGCGAAAAGGCGAGAAAGAATTTAGAAATTTGTTTCGTGATAACAAGGTCTATCGATTTTTTCAAGATTACGTTTTTTCAATCTGACTGTGACAGACTCGTATAAGGTTGCACGAGATACTAAGACTAGTCATGATATTGTCTTGTCTTATCTCAAAATTGGAGACAAGATCAAGAGAAAATTTTTAATTAGTTATCAAGACAATATTAAGACTAAGATTGTCAAGATTATTGATTTTAAAAAAAAGCTAAAATATCGTATAATTTACAATTATACATTTGTAAATTAGATGAGAAAGAAATCACTATATTATATGCAAATTAAAAAAATGTTATTGAATAAATAAAAATATTTATATTAATAAATTTAGATACAGAAACAATTAATATAATATATTTTTATAAATATTGTCTTTTTATCTTGAGTCTTGTGCAATCGTAAACTCGTACATATTTTTTTAAGACGTGATGCATGTCCCATTTCTCTGTCAGAAAAATGTCATTCTCCTATAAATAATTTGTGTAATTAAAATATACGCAGGATATTTTTTACGATTATATTCTCCGAAATATTCTGTATATTAACGTACGTACTTTTATTTGCATATATATTCGATGATATAGAAGGCATAATTATACAAAAAATCTTATATTTTCTTTTTATATTCAATTTTATCTAGGAATAGAATTGTTTTTAGAAGTAATAGAAAAAATAATAGAAAGAATCCCCTTCACGTTCTTCGTAAAAACTCATTTTGTCTTTCTACAGTCATATTGTAGCCGAACTAGATCTATCTTTTTCTTTTTTATATATTGATATTGATTTTTATTATCCCTTTTATTCCTGAATTTACTTCACATTTAAACATTCTAAATCACGTGCGGAGAAAGAACCGGGGCTATTTTCCAGCTTTTATTACAAATGAAAATAACAAGAGACGACTGTTTACATAAATCTTTTTATTAATCATGTTGGTTACGTAAGCGAGCGCGTACGAGCTATTGTAAAGTCTGAGCGTTTTAACAAATATTATTACAATGGAATGTGGGACGTTGAAGCCGGAGATTGTTTTGTTATGTATAATCTACACAAAATAGAGGACCATCTTCACTAAAGATTCTTTATATATAGACGCACGATGGTTTTTATCCTAACGAGATCGTCCGCGATGCGTGACGTTTCCCTTTTCAATTTCACGTACGGATCTTATTTGACGATGCGAAGGCACATCCTCTCTCTGTCAAAGGATAAGAAAAGATTCTCGCGCTTTTGGAATGCGAAGATTGGCGAACGAGACAAAGCAAAAGACGTCTCCGCGGAAGATTTTATATGCGAGTTTTTAAATTTTACACGCTCCATTAGTCTGTCCACTTCGTTGATGAGTCAGACAGCATTATAGTGAATATTTTCATTATAGCATCGCATGCAGAAACGCTTCAATACATTTGGATAGCTTGTTCTTAGCGCGAATGTAATCACGAAAGATTATAAATAATAATCTAGAAAAACTGTCGTCGTCTTTTTAGTTTCGATATTAAACATCTCTATAATCGAGTTTTAAATTAAAATCGTGCGAAAATAAAATTATAAACTTGGAATCAACTGATGTCTATATTTACGCTGAAATTTATATTCAGAAAATTTTCAAATCTCCATTTGTTAAAAGCATTTCTAAATGAAAAAAAATTGCTGAAAATTAATCGAATTTATTGTTTTCATACGTACACATGGAGTAAAGTTCTTTTTATTCTTTTTTCTTTTTTAAGTATTTTGCGATTTTGTCGCACGGAATCTCGAGCGCGTATGACATGGAGCTGGGCAAAAAATGTTATTTATTTCAATGCACAATTCACAATCGGTGATTTTATCCTTCCTTCCATGTGCATTTCGCTTACTCCTACAGACATCTAAATTGAATATCTCCATTGAAAAACTCTACTGTATTTTCATACATTCTTTCATGCGGAAAATTCGCTTGTTAAATCACCGAAAAATGAAAATCTTTAGCCTTTCGATATTTTTACAATATATAATATTTCGCGAATCGCGATGTGCTATTGCTTTAATGATCGATTTCCTCGCAGTTACATAGCATTTTATATTGTTCTATTGAAATAGGTGTTTTATTTAATAGAAACTAATATCGTAAATAATAAAAATGTGTAAAATACTTTTCATTGTTAATAATTTTTGATTTATGTAAAAACGCTAATCTTGATTAAAAATCAATTATCTTCTACATAAAGTTAATTTAGTTGGTTGACTTATTTGTGACAAAATTTATATTATAGTCTACTCTTGTTATAACTTTACAAGAATTGTATCAAAATTTCTCATTTTAGATAATTGTATCATAATTTTCCATTAAAATTAAGTCCATTTTCAATTACTTGACTTTTCTGTACCGTACAAAATTGTGTTGTGTATCTCATTCTTTGTGAGATTAAATTTAATTCCTTAACGAAATTTTTTAATTGTATTTAGTCAGTTAAATAATTTAAAAAATTAAGCCTCGCTCGAGATTTCCTATAAGAAAATAGTCAATTTGAGATTCATTAGAGAATATTCTTCTTCTATTAATTTGTACCTTTTTTGGAGCTATTCTGTAATAACAATGGGAAACCGCGCATGAATTTGATAATTATTATTCGTTTATCAAACTGCGCGAACAACCGACTACTTCTTATTTAGTCTTTGAAACGAGATTAATCCTTTTCATTATCCCGCCTTTGAAGACTTTACTCTGTGTCTGCAAAGAGCGGACAGGCGGTAATCGACGATATAATTCTGAAATCACATAATTAATAAATCTTGATGCGTACAGTTATATTTTACTAGGTAATAAATAATCTTTTTCTAGGTTTTATTTTTATTATTAGAAAAAAAAATTTGATGATTTCTTTTTATTATAATGCAAATCTTAACTCATTAAATATTCTGTGATTTCCGTAAAAATTGGTGGGTGTATGTAATATCAAAAATATCTTGAAATTATTGACACGAAAAGAGTAAAATGTCTTATTAAAAAACGTCGTAATAATAATTTAACGAGAAACATTACATCACAGCGATTGCAGTGCGGACAAAGTATGTAATTGCCATTAATATACATAGTTTAATTATTAATAGAGTACAGACGTTTATAATTATTAATAGTATATTATTTAAAATTTATATAAGAATCCAATATTGAGATTAAAAATATATCCTGTAACTGAGAGAGAACAATAGTCGACAAAAATAAAATGAAATAATGCTAACATAAAATGTCCAATCTCTTCAATGTATATTTAATTTGCAAAACAAATGTATTTTCTAATTAACGATTTTTACAGTCTTGAAATATATATCTGTGATTTTTATTAACATCTAAAAGCAATTTTCTCATGGCACTTTATATAATTCTTTTAGAATTAGAATATTGAATTTATTATTGTTCTCTCAACTTCAAAATCTGGCGATAAAAAGATAAAGAAAATACTGACTTGTATTTTTATCATCATTATTTTAACCATTACTCAGCGAAGCTGTATAAAAGATGCTTATTTGTACTTTAAATTTATCTCATACATTTGCAAGATGAATATAAATCGGTAAACAAACATTTTATATGCATCTAATCTAAATGAAAAGAGAGAAATATATGTGTGTGTGTAAATAAAAAAACGGTTTCGTCGATTCCTGATTTATGTAAAATGCATTAAGCGTATTCGCACATCCAAATAAAGTTTATAAACAAAATATATATTACGACAGCGTAGAGTTTAATTTTTTAATATTTTAAATTTATTTTTTCGATACATATTATCTATTTTAGTAATTTATTTATTTGTTATGTTTTTTTTTTTCGAAAAATATGTTTGTTGAGATCGAGGAATTATTGAGAGGAATTATTGAGATAAAAAAGTCCTTAAGAACGAAGATATATAGATAGTGTTTGCCTTTAGTCAGGCTTATGATCAAAGTAATAATCCGCTATAAAATAGTTAAATTACTTTCGTAGCGAAAATAGTTAAATCCAACATTAAAAAAATCCTCACGTAAGCTTGTTAATAACTTTTGAAACAAATCTTTTGGGATTCTTGTCCTGACATTATTAAACTATTTGCTCTTTCTTGTATATAGCTCGCGTTCGCGTGAGATAAGTTTAGCAACGAGAGACATGAGCGGGTTCGGTTTGTATCTTTGCAATAAATCAAGCATTTTCCGAGAAACATTAATTCAATATTAATTCTTTTTTTTTTTGCTTTCCATATGTGCGGGGAAATGATCTTTCTGAAATTTTAATAGCTACTCCCGTCACGTTCTGTCCGAGCAACACCTGTCCGACGTTCTCCCGTTTTTTTCTTCTTCCTTTTCGGTTGGAAATGAGAAGAGGTCGACGGGACTCGATTTTCTGATGCGAGAAATTCGGAAAATAATTAGAACGTACATGAAGGAGATGGCCGTCACGTGCGTTCTCTCGTATTATGCGTGTCACGTTATATTAATTGCACGCAAGATTTAGAACACGCGCCATGTGTTTCCTCGTTTTTATACATGTAGCACGGGGCGGGACTCAATCAATTTATTTAATTAATCACCAGGAGAATTGTGAGATTGATCGTAACGAAAAAACGTTCGAGGAAGCTTTATGTCGACGGTACACTTAAAACGGTGCGATTGGAATATGTCTCGTCGTTGTGTAAAATAAAATTATCAGGCAACTGGAGAATATACGTACCGCTTTTTTTAATCCGGAAGTAGAAGAAGAAAAATCGATGTCGGATGATAGTGAAACACGCGCGATAAATCAGCGCGCAGTAGAACGCTTTAAAATCGATCCGACGCTCTCCCTCTCTATGGTTTACCTTAACTACTTCGGAAACCAAGACGCATCGCGTGCACCGCGAGATCTCATTATCTTCATGAATTATTATCAACATGAAGTTTAACTTTTTACTCTCGTTAACTTATGTAATGATTTACTAGAAGACGATTAAATAAAACATACGTGAATTATCTCGTCTTACGTTTGATATTAGAATCAGTTTGTGATAAAGTATCTCAACCGAGAGAGATAATAAACACGATTAATACTGTACAAAATTGTAATGTATATAAAATTGTAATAAAAATACTTTCTCTTACATCGTGATCTTAAATTATACGCGTAGAACGAGCGTATACGTGTGTGTATTAAAACGAAAGTTTATATCGCGCTCTCTTTTTCAGGAAAAAAATAAATGATGCAAAGATAATTTTTTTTTATTTGTTTGAAAAATAAATTGCACGAGAGGGGAAAGAGAGAGAATATTTTCCACGCGCGCTATTTGAAACATATATCGATAGCGTACGGATTAAAATCGACTTCACGTATCGCGTAACGCTGCCGGAATGATAGGACGACGAAACGTCATCTCTCCACGCGTCTCTCTCTCTCTCCCTCTCTCTCTCTCTCTCTCTCTCTTTCTCTCGATATCTCGTAGAAATAATTTGACATTTTAAATATTGAATTACATGTATATATGTGTCATACGCAAGTGAATGTTCAGCAACGACGGAACGACGTGCATCGAAAAATAACACGTGCGCGATTTAGAATGCAAATGACTTGGACTTAAGTTGTAAAAGTGACTGGTTTAGTCATATGAATTTAATGTAATCCGTCGCAAGGTAGGTTGCGGTTGACGCGAATCAGCCATAAAAAAAAACTTCTCTTCAAGCTCACCACCAAACGCACACTCCCCCCCTTCCCTCCTTCCCTCCTTCTTCTCTCTTCGAATAACGTTCATAGACCAAAGCAAAGCCGATGTCGAAACCGAGCACCGCTTCGCCGGATGTGCGAGTTGACGTACGCTCGAAATTAATATATCATTACGTGGTAGTGGCTAGAGTGAAAATTAACGAGAGTAATTAATGCCTAGTTAATTATTTTATCACTCTATGGGCAAAATTTACGCGAGAGAGATATGAGCATCGTGAAATTTGATTTTTCGAGAGAGTGGCTTTTTTTCAAAACGGCGTTAAAAATACAGAATAATATGCGATCGGTCGAGAAGATAATTGTTTCATACTTGGCTAAACGTAGCGCAGTATGTTTGAATTATCAAGAATTAATAATCGTAATTTGTTAATAATTTCTATCAAATAACTTTTATAATCATTTTCAAGCAAATTGTTGAACAAATATTTCAGCGTTTATCTTTATTTTTATGTCACCGATTAGACTGATTGATCTTATCGCAAGATGAAGAACTCGATCAATCGTAAAAATTTAACTTTAATAAGTGTGTAAGATATATTTGAGAATTTTATTTTTAATATTTTATTATTTTTTATTTGTAATATTCTATTATTTTTTTATAAGCAATTATTATTAATTTTTATATATACATGCAGTCTAAAACATGAAATAACGCGAGGGATATTTAAAGTTGACATAAATATTAAAATGCACTTAAACAGACACACAATATACACATATACACATATATCACACATTGAAATAATAACATTAAACTCTTTTCAAATATTCGCGTTAGCAGCGATTAACTTTTTGAATAGTACGATGCATCGTAAGGGATTCAAGCAAACGTAAATGCGCGTATGCAGGATTCCTTTCGCATGACGTCCTTGTAATTTCGCAAATAAATCTTTTTCATATTGTATATATATATATATTTAATGTTAATCTGAAAATATTACATTTTATATGTCACTAAAGATTGTCGGCGAGCTGCGTTTCGCATAAAGTTCATAGTTGAAACCGCTCGTTACGAAGAGAAAATGTTCGTCCATTATGATCAATGATGATAAACAATTCTATCAATTATATATAATTAATAGCGTACGATCAATTCTGCAGTAATTTTGGAATAATCATTCCCTCATTATTATGTTGCAGTCACGGAATTAATGTTATATTATTAAGTAAATATCACGAGATATATATATAATAAATATATGTTTTGTTCTTTTAAATAACTTTACATAATTTTGCCGGAATAAGGAAATAAAAAAAATCCTGGACAAAGCAAATTGTATTGAAGCAGCAATTATAGTATTGTTTTGCTCGCGTTGCTCGACTATATTTCATTCACTTATTGCGTCCAATGAAATCTTCTATCTGGCGAATCCTGACGGTAACATCTATTATACCGCATAACGGTGACATTAATTAATAATGCGTCGCGTGGAGAAGCAAATAGTGTTCGACAATAGTTTCTGCGGGTAGGGCATTACAATGGTTTAACGAATCAATCGTGGCACGCTAATCACTACTAATGCTATTATCACTCGAGTGTAGCGCGTTGATGTTTGCATTCATACGAAGATTTAATCAAATACTTAAAAAGAAAAATAATAATATTAATAAAATTTTATCGGAATAAATTCCGTAAAATTGAGATTGATTTGATTGAGTTCTCGCGTCTCGAAGTAAAATAAAAGTCTAATAAATATTTTTTACGAGCTGAAAAAGAACTAAGAATGATCTAAAGAACTAAAAATGATTGCGATGATCAACGTCGGAATATGAAACGAAAATTGCGAATAAAATTGTTAAAAATGTCCCTCATTTTTACGTTGTCTTCCATTATTTCCTATGTATAAGTATAACAAGTACATATAGTATCTCGGTATATATCCATGGAATAAGGAGTAATATATACATCACAACAACTCATAAGAAGTCATAACATGGCAGAATGTAATTTATCAAAATATATTAACGATATGAAAGGAACAGGAGTTAAATCTAGGATATATCGCGATGGCAAACTATGATAAAATCTCTACAAAGAACGTGTGCGTGTCAGAGCGCGTTTATAATTTATCAGAAATTTATAGTTTATCGGAGCCAAAAAATACAGACTAATCGCCAGAGCTTCAATTCTCCGATAACAATCTCGATATTTATTTTTGCGCACAAATTGCTTTATAAAAAAAAATTAAAATTTTATAAAGCTCGTTTCAAGACGATCTATTGTTCGCGATAAAATTTTATTTATTATTTCACATGTCGTATCATACAGAGAATATTTGAGAAAGTAGAATACACATCGTAGGATTTATATCACAGACACATACTTTAAAAGATATACGGCGCATAAAATCATAGATAGAATTCTATCTTGAATTTCGTCGCGGACTTAAATCAGGAAAAAGGGAGAGAGAGAGAGAGAGAGAGAGAGAGAGAGAGAGAGTGCTCTCGCATTTGTTGTGGCGAACGATCGTAATGCGAAAATGCAAATATTACTCGGCCTTCTGACAATATTCAACTACCTCTTAAACTGTTTAAAGTGCATCCAAGCCGCGCCGGGAACTTTCTTCATTCCCGTCCGTCGCAACAGCATCGTGAATTTGCGACAGGAATAGTTGGTTCAACTTTGACTTAATCAAAAATTTATCCGTCCAACTCCCTGTAACCCTATGCAATTTAAATAAGACACGCAAAGGCGTGAATCTAAAAATTCATATATTTGGCTCCCGTTCGTTTGCCATAAGTAGTATAAAGTTACATTTCTTCGTCGAGTTTTTTCCTCTCTTTCTCTCTCTCTCTCTCTCTCTCTCTCTCTCTGGAGATGTAGACATTTTAATCATCAGGATTTCATAACAAATTAATCGTTGCATTTTTAAAAAATTGTTATATGACTCCTGGTCTTTCATGTATCCCATAACACATTTAAAAAGTCATTAAAATACTATTCCTCGTTAAAAAATAAAATACGACAATCTCAAATTTACATGCAGTAAATACGAAAAGCTTGTTACGGCCGACATATTTTTAAGCGAAATCTCGAATTTATTGCATGAATATTTGTATATCGTACTGCTTTACTAATTAAACTTACTATATTTAATTTTACTAATTATTTTTGCTAATTAAAGTCTCGGACGCATTTTGACCTCGGAATTATTTGAATGCGAGAGTGGGTAGAACTAAGAGACACAAAATACGTGCGATTGAACATTATGACATTACGCTATTATACGAGAATAATTACATATATATATATAGGGGATCAAGCGTCACTATCCACTCGATCGCCTCCGCCGCTAATGTCTAAATAAACATATCTGTCGCTAATGGGGACATTAATTGATCTCATGTATGATATCGAAAGTGCCCGGAATAGATGGAGTGGCGAGATATCGTCACTTTTTTCATCTCAAATTACACGAGAGATATCTATTAAAATATTCAAATCATCTTGGACGTTTTATTTCATAAAACATTTTTTTTTAATGCGTATTTTATTGCATTTTATTTCTATGGTATTATTTCATTGAAAATACAAGTTCGAAGAAAAAGTAATGCAAAGTAATGAAAAAAGTTGTGTAGAAACTACTTTCTGTGACGTAAAAAAAACGATGATATATAAGATATAGTGTGAAATTAGATATCTCTCTGTTCTTAATCAAATAATACAATTGTATGATCTTAAAAATATGAAAGAAATAGAGAGAGAGAGAGAGAAAGTTATAAGATTTTTCGTTGTCATTGCTATTATTTGTGAAAATCTATGAGTTCTAAAAAATTAATAAGTTTTCATATATTTTATTTGCCAAAAATTGATCCCATGCCTGGAAAATAATAAATAAATAATGACAATAAATTCATATTATAAAGTTATGATATTTGATCGATAAATAATGTTTAGTTTTAAGTAAATATTATTCATAGATAAAATTGTGTGCTGGTTAATTTATGTTTGCTTCAAAACACACATGTATGCGACTGGTTATGATTAGAAAATTTTGATGCTTCGAAATATCGCCGAATTTTTAGTCGTTTTCCTGGTGGTGACTGCAAATCTATTGTTTCGCATTAATTCGCGTCGATATTCGTTCGCACCGTGGAATTTCACTTTTGCGAAAGGTCACGTGGGACGAGTCTTGCTTGTTCATGAAATTGCTCGTTCATGCGTCGGTCGGAACGAAGGTTGTTAGAAACCGCGTGATGCCAGAGCGAGCGAGATGTGAAAAAGCGAGAGGAGAGAGAGAGAGAGCGAAATTTTGCGCCCCTCGTCGAAAGGGTCGATTCGTCGAAAGGTCGATTCGTCGACGCGCTGATAAGGCGCGGGCCGATGAATCGAGGGCGGGAATCGCATTCTCTTCACGCGTGATCGACTTTATCGTGCATTCTGCAAACTTTTCCCACATTCGTCGCCTAATCACTGAGTGATAAAACACACCGCGACAATGAACAGAATGGTCTCCGTGTCTCTTCCGCCTTATGCTGTACATCCGTGTGCAGCTGTAAATGTCCCCTCGATACGTGCGTTAACACGTTTACATTCGTTGATGAAAGACTCTTCCAACACACCGAGTGCTCGGCTTGACAATCTATCTATCGTTCTCCGCGAAAATATATATTCGGATATAATCGAATACTCGCGTAAATGGATAGAGATTTTATGCTCGAAGATTAATCTTTATAATAAATTCTTCTTCTGAAGATTGAAAAAAAGTTTTAACAATATATTTAATTTTTTTGACGAAATAAAATTTTGGTATCGCATTTTATCAAATATAATTAATCAAAACAGTTCTTTTTACAATCCTAACATTAAATTTCTTAAAATTCTAACATGATAGAATATCTTTACATTCAAAATCGTCTTGTAAATATCAAAAAGCTACATTGAGTGATAATTATTTTTTTTTCTTTTTTTATTAAATTGTGTTATATAAGACAGAGTCTCTCTACGTTATATAAGACAAGATCTCTCTCTCAACGGACGATTTCAATTCTCAAATAGATGGCAAGAAATTTCCAGGCTAATACTACTCGGTGTTAATTACGATATAATTATATAAAGCGACACAAAGTTTTATTTCTTTCGAAATTTGTTTTTTATTTCTAATTATTATTTCTAATTTTATTTCTTTCAGAATTAAACCTATTGTTAAAACTTTTTTCAATTTAAAAAAAAAGAATGTTTTGAATGTATATGGGTCATAGAGAAATCGTTGAGGCAGAAAAATTGGATTTATTCAAACTTATGCACGTACAACATTAATGTATCCTCATTTCGTTACTGTCCAAAAAATACAAAAAAAATACAAAATTCTTAATATGATTGAATTATCGAATTATCGAGTTATATCAATCATTTTTGACGGAGCTGAAAACTGAGATTTAAAAAAAAGTGTGATAGTTTTATTATATTTTTTCTCTTCCCACGCGTTTTGTTTTATATCGCATCATATGATACTGTCGGCGATTTTCGGGATTTTACCGAAATTTTCGAAACCTCGTCACCGTGGAGGCTTTCGCAGAATGTAGGATTTACGGCTTTGTGGAGGCCAAATCGCGTTACAAAGGACATACATTCCGTCGAGGCACGTATGCGATTGTGAAGATCGCATCTTGTTACCGATTCGCATGACGTTTCACAGCACGAACGATTTTGATATCGCGTGCGTAATTCGCGATGACAAAATCATGCTCGAGATTCAAAGCTAGCTTGACATAAGCCTCATCTCACATCTCACATTGGCATTTGTTGATCATGGCAATGCCATGATGTTTGTTAGAGACACGCGAATCTTCGCTCACAGTTTTAGTATTTGTGATTTATCCCCATTTCTCTTTCATTCGAAGCAGTCACATTTAAAAAATGACATATATAAAAAATTTTTGTATGTGTGTGCGTGTAGGTGTATATTAATCGAGTTTTCTTTTATATATTGTGTATATATGCATACACAGATTTCTTTCTTTTATTATCAAAGTTAAAATAATATATGTTATAAATTTTAAGCAATTTAAAAATATTTGTATCAATTAAGCTTTCAAATTTAAATTACAGCATTTTAATCTGCTGATAAAAATTTGCAAATCATGTAATATCATTAAATTCACCAACACAATAGAATTTAATAATATATTACTTAAATATATAATCGTGAAAGCTGAGAATTAATCTATTTTATTTATTATAATCAAAAGTTCTCTAGCAGTTAAAATTAAAAATATTACTTAAATTTAATTGGAAATATTAAATAGTAAAATATTAAAAAATTTATAGGTCAATTATACATATATCCCTGTATTATATATACTAATATCCTGTACTAGTTTTAACGCACTACGGAATATTCCAGATTATTTCTTCGTTGTTCGCTGATCCATTCTCTTGTCTTGAACGTTTTGAATCTATACATCCTATTTCCAGTTTTCTATAAATATAGCACAGTGATTGCATGCCATTTATACGACATGTTTGAGCGCACCATATTTGCGCCCATCATAATAATGTCCATGATATCACTTGTTAGCGTAAGTATGACAAAGAAAGGACGTCTTATTGGATTTATTATTTTCTTTGAATTTATTTTTCATTAATAATAATGTTGTAAAAGCTTAAACAAATGATAAAAAGTAATTCGCTATATTACAGAAAAGGTTGTAATTAATGTATTTTGTTATACAACTATTTTTAAAAACATAAGAATTATGATTTTTTTTTGGTATGTGCGCACATATAGTTAAAGATAATGATCGAACAAAATATTAATAACAAATGTGCTGACACTTAGTTTTGTTCTATACCTTTCTCACATTTGATTCCTAAATATAATTAAAAATTAACATTATCTGAGCAATGTTCCTTTTATATATATATATGTAACATTTCCCGTGATCGTTGCGAGGCTCCCAACTAATGTATTGCAGCCGCTCACGCATGACTGAGCATGCGTAATTGAATAATTAAACGATGCTTTCAAGTCGAAAGCTATGGCGAGAGCGTCTTGCAGATTTCAACAAAAGCTAAAAGAAAGAAAGAAAGCGAGACTAGTTTTCCCAGGGGAAAATGTAAGTCGAATATTCTCTCATGCCTCGCGCAGGAGAGAGAGAGAGAGAGAGAGAGAGAGAGATTTTCATAGCTAACATTAATATTACAAATATATATTTAAAAATTTACCAGTCTATTTGATTATTTTCACTAATACATAATGTTTGCGACAGCTCATTCACTAGGAAAAAGATCATATTTTATACTTTATCAATTTATCACAATCTGTGATAAAATATTTGACACTGGGGAAATGGTTTTTTATTTTAATTTTAAGAATTTTATTCATATTAATGCTGGATAAAGACACGACGTATGTATGTATATTATAAACTCGTATATTGATATATAATATCGTATATATATTGATATATATGATATATAATTGATATTACGACTTATAATTAACAGTACTACAAAATAAACGTTTTTATTTCTACATAGAAACACGAAGATTTAACGCATGACAAGTTGTTTTAATTTGATGATCTAATAGTTACTTGTCTCTTCCTTATATTATGAGATAGATTATTGTGTCGCTTACAAGTCGCGTACGTAACAGCATCTGTATACATCTTTATGTATGCATCTTTTGTTTCTTAATATGCATTTATGTATTTCTCAATAATAAAATAATACTGGGTTCATACTAATAAAATTAGTCTCTTATAACTGTATTTACTGATATAAAAAGTGACAGGATAATATACAATTACGTACATATTCATGGTTTTTCACATTACATTTATATCTCCATAAAAATCATGCCTCCTATACCAGTCAAATAGTGCGAATTTAGTCGACAGTTCTAAAAATAAAAGAAAAATTGATTAACATAAATAATTGATTATTTTATCGCCAAAAATATAATTGTAATATTAAGCGAGAATATACTTGAATCTTGGTTTCACAAATTAAATATTTATGTTAAAACATAGAAAATATAATAATATTAGAATCATCTCGCTTTTTATAAAGAGATGTATATATTTATGATTCAAAATACTATATATATATTATATATACAGGATGTCTCACAACCTCCGTACAATACTTTATTAGCGTGTTCTAGAGGTACTTCGTATAAAACATGTTGTAGCATATACAGAAATCTTGCTATATAATTGCATTAAAGTACTTCAAGTAATTTACCTATGATTATTGTAAATATATGGATCTGCAATGTGTTAGTGCTTGACAAATATATTCTGTATAATTATTATTCGAAACAAATCAAAAATGATAAAAGAGAGAATGAGATAAGTGTTTTCAGGATCAAAGAAGATCCTGCATTTGCGATTAATTAGAAGATTAAGAAAATCACGATTCTCGTTCTACGTACAAGATGCGAAGTGTATTTGTGAACCCCGAACCCTGCTGCCATCCCGTTACGACTATAACCGAATCACCAGTTTTTACGAAACCACGATATTTGCCAAAATTCAAACCGTATTGTACACGGATGTCCACATCCTTCACCCAGTCTGTTAACGACGTTCCTGTATAACAAAAATTTATATAATATATTCACACACATAAAAGTGTACTACATTATAATAACAATAAAATAAACTGATCCTTTTCTCGATATAAAATCAAATTATCTTTTTAAAACATATATAAATACTATAGGAAATACATTTAAATTTTATTTTCTTTTATATAACATTAAAAGAACATTTAATAATTAGTTTGTTATCGATATTATACCTTCATAGTACAATGGCAATATTCCGCGGTACAGATGCATTTGTCGAGCCATCTGAGGGAACCTGGTAACCGCAATAATGGGGCAGTGAGGTCTATACTTCGAGATCAAATGTGCCGATCGACCAGATGTCGTGATAACGATGATAGCACTAGCCAAACATTTAACGGACACTTCCACGGAGGCAATAGCGATCGCGTGGGTGGCGTCGATAGGCGGTATAACTTTGCTCAATAGATCGTGAAAGATTTGATTTTGCCAAATCGCGGCTTCCGCTTCTTTACAAATATTTGCCATTGTGCGAACACACTCCAAGGGATAGTCTCCCTTTGCAGTTTCACCTAAAAATGCAGTCGCAAGATTAATAAGCATTATTTTTAAAAATGAAAATTACAGAGAAAATGGCTGTAAAATACGAGAAAGAGATTATAAATAACATTAAAAATATTTCTCCTCACTCTTTGTTTTATATTATTTTGTCTCCTAAATTTTCGAATATCGACATATCAAAATGAATTACCTGATAGCATAACGCAATCAGCACCGTCGAGAATAGCGTTGGCAACATCTGACGTTTCGGCTCTCGTGGCGCGTGGTTTTTTCACCATGGATTCCAGCATCTGCGTGGCGCAAATCACCGGCTTCCCGACCTTGTTGCATTTACTGATCATAGACTTTTGCGCTAGAAATACCTTCTCCGGGGGTATTTCTACCCCCAGATCACCACGCTCCACCATTATACCGTCAGACACGTCGATGATCTCTTCGAGATTCGTCCTACCCTGTTGGTTCTCGATCTTCGATATGATCTTGATATTTTTGCCCTTCTCGCCGAGGATACTACGGATCTCGGTTATCGCGGCAGCGTTTCGGGTGAAGGAGACAAATATCATATCGATTTCCTGATCGATACTGAATTGTAGATCGGATTTGTCCTTCTCCGACACTGTTGGGAGATCCACCGCTACTCCCGGCAAATTTACACCTTTGCGAGAACCCAACATACCACCGTATTCAACGATGGTTGTGATTAGATTAGGACCTAAGAAGCAAAAGAAATTACGCGAATATTCTTGGTGTAATATCTTTCAAGATTGCATTAATATTTATTATATTTAAAAAATAGCATATTAAAATTGTGTATAGTTTGAAACCCAAAAAAATATCGATCTATTTTATGCTTTAAAAATACATGAATAAAAAGCACTCAAATATTTTACGTTCTTTAAGTGATATATAATAATTCCCAAACTTTGTTAAAATATATACTATATCAATTTTTATATTCGTATTTATTTAAATTTGTAATATCACAAATTTATTAAAATATATTAATTTGGAAAGAAAAATAACTCACACGTTTAAATACAAACTTTAGTCTTCCACATTCAAACCGCAAAATATCATTTGTTGCTCCATAGAACTAAAATTTTTATATATTTAGAACTTAAGAAATATGCGATTTCCAAAAAAGAAGATACAAGAAAATTGCTATGATTTTTTAAACTTACTGACGGCAGAGACGATAAGAGAGATCAAGCCATCATCCACAAACATGCGTGTTCCTACCTTCAACACCTTAGAGATATTCTTGTAACTAATATAAACAACTTGAGCATTTCCTTTCTTCATGTACGCCTCGTCAGTGGAGAATTTAAAAGTCTGACCCTTAACTAATTCCACTTCGGCCGAGTCGCCCTATCGTGATAGTAAGATTTTTTAAAGTACTACTTTCGCGTCATTTAATTAAGTATATATAAATATAATCAATCACGTACGCCTTCAAGGAGACCGGTACGGATTTCGGACCCCGTTGTATCGATGGCGATGGCCACGGGGATGTAAATACCGGCACGAGCGGTCAGATTCTTTTGCGCCTGGCGAACGTTGGCGATGGTCTTTGCATGATATTCGTGGGATCCATGAGAAAAGTTCAACCGAACGATATTCATCCCCGTCTCGATCATCTCCTCCAGGATTTCCACGGATCGTGACGCGGGACCGATCGTGCAGATGATGCCGGATAAACGAATGAAGGACACTTGACTGTTCATGTCCAGGGCGCACATGTGATCCAGTTGACTTTGGGCGTATAATGCCGAAGTATTCGGCTTGCCGGCCATCTGCGAAAGTTTAAAAAATCAGCAGCTCTCAAATTGAAAAAGATAGATTAGACAGTTAATCCATCAGGCTTTAATTACAAGATTTTGGATCTAAATACATACTAATAATAAGCATGAATCATTCACATGCGAATCGTACGTAGATTGTAAGTAAATGTGCAACTATGTGAACGTATAAATAGAGCGTATAAATTAAATTTACTTTCACACGTTAAAATAAAAAGAAACGACATATATTAACAATTTTAAAATGTCAATTATAAATTTTACATGCACAACAAAAATTCGCTGCCAACAAAATAAAACGAATATAGCGTTAATTATTCTTGATCATTCCATCCAACGAATCAGATATACAATACATCGCAAAAATATATTTTCTTATTAAGTGCCGCTGTTTTTGGCTGCAGAAACATAAAAATGTATCGAGAAAAATAGAAGCATTATGTGGCGATAGAATAATTAATTAAATGCACTGTAAGTCATAGAAACAACAAAAAAATCAGATTTCGAAACCATTGTAATTTCGATTAAATACATCGTGCTTGCAGATATAAAAAATGTATAAATAAATGTTCTACAGATGTATATTGGAATGCATTTTCGTACCGAAAAATGAAAAGCGGAAAAATGACCGCGATTGTACGATGAGACGATATACCTGATCGTTGATGATCGATGGTGATCCAGATCATTTTGGCAGGCTGCGTAAAAAAAGAAAAGAACTATTCCAATCGATAGCTGAGACGATATTAGATTAATTAATTAATTTTTCTCTGTCTTCCGTGAGAAAGATAATATTGGACAATCTTTAATTTATATATTGCTAATTATTTAAGACATCTTGAATAACTAGCAATACATTTTACAATATTAATACGATTGTTAGTCGATCGTTCTGTTCATCTTAATTCCATTCAGAGCATGAGTTTGAGCATGTGGCTTACGCAAGTAATCAACTTGATACGTGTTACAATTTGTGGTTTGATTATTTCAATTTATACCTATCAATCTGTTGACTACCAATAAAGCCAAAGAGAATTTTCAGTCATCATTTACGTGTAATCTAATTCTTATCTCTTTAAAAAATGTTATATGTGATATAGATCAATATTATATAAAATAGCTAATAAAGCTATATCTTTGTAGAGTATTTGTATAATATAAAGTGTATAAAATAAAAGGTTTGAGAGAAAGAGAAAAATAAATCTCTCTCGATATCCTTAATATATATACATGTATTATAAGGACGACAAGAAAATTATAGAAATGTACAGAGAAACATTATTTTAATCTTCAAAATGCATCAGAGAGAATATTATAATTTTAAATATAAAGTATTCTAAACTTTTCATTTATTAATTTGCTATATTTACATATGATATACACTATAATCTGAAGATCAAGATTGTTAACAGAAAAACATATCGATAAATTCCATACATGTAAAACGAGAAGGGATAGCATCGTAAAGCTATTCCTTCAGGCCTACATAGCAAAATATCGTCCAATATATCTCCGAAAATTCGAAAACCTGAACCTTTTGCATCCCGCTTGTTAAAAATCCGGCTGTTCCAAAATAGAGAGAACCGCGTAGAAAAAAATCGATACTGTTGAGAAAGAATTATAAAGATAAATGAACAATTACCTTTGTCTCGTTTGCTTAATAAAAGCAAGAAAATCAACGGCAATTCCGTGAACAGAAAATCAGCATTGGCAAGCGACTGACAACGAGGCAAACTCCCTGGCAATCTGTGATAAACTGGTTTTGAGGACGCGGAAGGTCACCGCAGCGGTTCTGATCATGCGTGCTAGCAAGTTTATTGCTAAGGCTTGCATAAGAGCGTGATTTTCAGTTTTATCACATCGATAAATAAACAACTATGTATCTCGCGCGTCATTATTATCATAATTAAGTAATGAGTTCCGCTCGCTTGCGCGATAAGCGCAAGTGTATTGTATGTGTAAGTTGTACAGTGATCATTTGCGAAAATTGAGAGATAAGTTGTAAGAACAATTAAGTTTTAGATACTAATTTTCATACTATAAATGAGAAAAAAAAATAAAGTTGAAGTTTTTAAAATTTCAAATTTGAAGTTCTTATTTGTATTATCTTTCTTGCCTATCATGTTCCTGAAATCTCAGAATTTTAATTTGTGTATCGGCGGGGCCAAAGGTTGGCCCTGCAGGGAGAGTTTTTTAGCGGGTGCGAGTCCCGCATATCCCACCGGACCGGCCGGTGGGAATGCATAATGCATTTTTCTCTTCCTTCGCAAAACAAAAACAAAAAAAAAATCCTAATGTTTTTGCGGATTTTGAAGCTTTGAATTTTCCGCTTTCTGTAACTTAACTTTGTGCGACCTCTTTGCTTATCATGTTCTCCTGATACTTGTGCGAATTTCGAAGCTTTAAACTTTCCGCTTTCTGTAATTTAACTTCGTACGATCTCTTTGCTTATCATGTTCTCCTGATACTTGTGCGAATTTCGAAGCTTTAAACTTTCCGCTTTCTGTAATTTAACTTCGTACGATCTCTTTGCTTATCATGTTCTCCTGATACTTGTGCGAATTTCGAAGCTTTAAACTTTCCGCTTTCTGTAATTTAACTTCGTACGATCTCTTTGCTTATCATGTTCTCCTGATACTTGTGCGAATTTCGAAGCTTTAAACTTTCCGCTTTCTGTAATTTAACTTCGTACGATCTCTTTGCTTATCATGTTCTCCTGATACTTGTGCGAATTTCGAAGCTTTAAACTTTCCGCTTTCTGTAATTTAACTTCGTACGATCTCTTTGCTTATCATGTTCTCCTGATACTTGTGCGAATTTCGAAGCTTTAAACTTTCCGCTTTCTGTAATTTAACTTCGTACGATCTCTTTGCTTATCATGTTCTCCTGATACTTGTGCGAATTTCGAAGCTTTAAACTTTCCGCTTTCTGTAATTTAACTTCGTACGATCTCTTTGCTTATCATGTTCTCCTGATACTTGTGCGAATTTCGAAGCTTTAAACTTTCCGCTTTCTGTAATTTAACTTCGTACGATCTCTTTGCTTATCATGTTCTCCTGATACTTTTGCGGATTTTGAAAGTTTAATTTTTCGCATTTCTTGAGAGAAACTGTGATTTGTGCCACCTCTTTGCTGATTATATTCTCCTGATACTTAATTCCAAGAAATGCCATTTCAAAAATTCCAAGAATAAAAAATTGACAAAAACGTATCAAGAAAATTATAGAATTAACAAAGAGGCGTGTGTGGCACGATAAGATGTGAGGGAATGGATTGGTATGTTGTCAATAAAAAGACATTTGCATTTTGTATTTTATTAATGCAGTTTATTAGATTATTAAAAATTACAAAATATGTTTTCCAGATTATTATCGATTCTTTTGTACATATATACATACAACGGTATACATAATTCTTTTACATTTTGCGTTTTATTGTTGGTGTTCCATCAAATAATAAAATAAATTTATATTTAGAAACAAAAATAGCGCGTTAGAAAGTCTTAAAAAGTACATTAAATCTATCGAATACAGCAATATATGTAAAATAGACATTTTCGTTAAATGAATTGATCGCTAATTATACAATAATACATACTATATATATATCGAGTATCGGCTGCAATTGTTTTCGCTGTTACACTATTTTGTACATACACACACACACATGCACGCATGCACACAGTCATTTTTATTATTATACAATAAAATGCACACTCTGGCATTTTATTATGTATAAAATACATATATATATCGAGTATCGGGCACAATCGGATATTTTTCCAGATCAAATCAACTGTTTTGCGACGTTGCAAATTCCTGCATTTTACCAATAATTTCTGTGCTGCAATATTAATCATGCTGTGATAACATATAGTATATACAGGGTGTCCGGTAAAGATTGTGTCAACACTCGTGAGCGGGTAGAGCACAGTAAACTGAACAGAAAAGTCGTAAATTCATTAATATAATTAAACGATATTACTTAAATTTAATTGAAATTATTTAATTTTAAAAATTAATTATATCCCTCTGTATTATACGCTGTTTTTAACGCGTCACTGAATGTTTCAGCTTATATCTTTCTTATTCGACGATTCATAGTCGTGCCGAAAATCTCGACCATTTTGAATTTATATACTTACTATTTTCAGTCTCTTTGTAAATAGAGCACAGTAGAGCACAGATTGTATGTCACTTATTTTTCTGGTGCAATATGTCTGACCGCACGATGTTTTACATCCATATAATAATGTTGACGATATATTATCAAGCTTGATACCGTCTGTTCACGTAGATACGACAAAACAAAGACGTCTTATTGGATTTATTACTTTCCCTGCATTTCCTTTTACCAACGATAATGTTGTAAAAGCCCAAACAAATAATAAATAAAAAGTAATGCGCAACATTAAAGAAAAAGTTGTAATTAATGTATTTTTCATACTATGAATTTTTTTCCTATATATGCATATGTATGGTCAAAGATAATAATTGAACAAGTATTCACTCAGTAAATTCTGCTGATACTTAGTTTTGTTCTGTTCTTTTATTACATTTCAAATATAAATTTATTTGAGCAATATCTTTTTCATATATATATATAATATATATATATATATATATATATATATATATATATATATATATATATATGCATCTAATATTATTATATAACTTTTTATTGTGCATAAAATGTACAGAGAATCATTCCAAGCAAATATTTTGGGTAGTTGTAATTGATATGTACAAAAAATAATTCTTTAATCTGGCCCTTAAAATGTTATATTAATAATGTATGTATGTACCAAGTACTGTCAATTATGCTTTATTGAAAGGTATTGTGTTTCTAGTAGTATCATATAATGCAAAATAGAATTATATGAAACTATTAAAATTTTCATAGATGAAATTAATATTGTAAATATGTTTAAATTCATCAATTTATTCGATTGTCATCACCAGTACACACTGTTCGAGACACCTGGTGGACAATCAGCACCCACCAGAAAATCATATTTTATACTTGGATAAATGGGTATTTGAAAATTTAAAGGTTTTATTTTCACACTAATCTTAGATAAAGACACAATGTATGTTTGAATGTTAACTCATATGATTTATATTACGACTTACAATTAACATCCATTACTGCAAAATAAATGTCTTTATTTATTTCTATACAGGAACACGTAGATTTAACACTCGACAAGTTGTTTTATTAATCCAAGAGTTATTTGTCTATTCTTTATATTATGACGTAGATCATTGTTTCGCTTACATAACAGCATCTGTATACATTTTATATATGCATTTTTTGTTTTTCTATGTGCATTTGTGTATTTCTCAACAATAAAATAATACTGGGTTTATACTAATGAAATTAGTCTCATATAACTGTATTTACTGGAACTTGTGACAGGATGATATATAATTACGTACATGTTCGCGATAATCTTTAATGTATTACATCTACATCTCCATAAAGATCGTGCTTCCTATGCCAGTCCAATAGTGAGTTTAGTCGACAGTCCTAAAAATAAAAGAAAAATTGATTATCAATAATTAATCAATAATTAATTATCAATAATTAATCGTCTCATTGCCAAAAATATGATCGCAATATTAAAAAAGAATATTAAGCGGGAATAACTGTACTTGAATCTTGATTTTGCAAATTAAGTATTTAAGAAGAGAATATGCTGAAACAGACAATATTAGAATCTTCTCGATTCTCGAATAAGTATGTTCATAAATCAAGTACATGCAATATATAATATATTTATGTTATAGCTTAAACGGGGAAAACGGGGAGCCTTGCATATAATTGCATTATATATATAATACGCTTCTACATAATCTACAATGTTAGTATTTGACAAATACATTCTCTCTGTATAATTATTATTCGGAACAAATTAAGGATAATAAAAAGATAAGAGATAAGATAAGAGTCTTGTTCAACATTCAAAATAGATCATCGTAGGAATCGGTATCACTATAAATATCACATGCAGGATCTTCTCTAATCAATTCTCTTTCTACATACACGACACGAAGCGTATTCGTGAAGCCCGAGCCCTGTCGCCATCCCGTCACGACTATTACCGCATCGCCAGTTTTTACGAAACCACGACTTTTGCCAAAGTTTAATCCGTATTGTACACGTACATCCACGTCTTTCACCCAAT
Organism: Formica exsecta; assembly: GCF_003651465.1. NCBI lineage: Eukaryota > Metazoa > Arthropoda > Insecta > Hymenoptera > Formicidae > Formica > Formica exsecta. The sequence goes on from NW_021853535.1 coordinate 43,704, forward strand.
CGGCAATTGGTGTTTCTGTATAACATAAAATTTATATAGTCTATTCACATAATAAAGTATTTACATCTTCTATATAATAATAATAAAATAAACCAACTCTCTTTCTCTCCATAAAATAAAATAATGATACTATACCTTCATAGTACAATGGTAATATTCCGCGGTACAAATGCGCTTGTCGAGCAACCTGGTGGAATCTAGTAACTGCAATGATGGGGCATCGGGGTTTATACTTCGAGATCAGATGTGCGGATCGACCGGATGTCGTGATAACGATGATGGCACTAGCCAAACATTTAACAGATGCTTCCACGGAAGCAATGGCAACAGCATGGGTGGCGTCAATAGGTGGCAGAGCTTTGCTCGACAAATCGTGAAAGATTTGAGTTTGCCAAATCGCGGCTTCCGCTTCTTTACAAATGTTGGCCATTGTGTGAACACATTCCAAGGGATAGTCTCCCTTTGCGGTTTCACCTAAAAATGTAATCGCAAGATTTATAAGCATTATCTTTAAAGATGGAAATTACAGAGAAAAAGGCTGTAAAATACGAGAAAGAGATTATAAATAACATTAAAAATATTTCTTTTCACTCTTTGTTTTGTATTATTTTGTCTCCTAAATTTTCGAATATCGACATATTAAAATGAATTACCTGATAACATAACGCAATCAGCACCATCGAGAATAGCATTGGCAACATCCGACGTTTCGGCTCTCGTGGCGCGTGGTTTTTTCACCATGGATTCCAGCATCTGCGTCGCGCAAATCACTGGCTTCCCGACCTTATTGCATCTGCTGATCATAGACTTCTGCGCTAGAAATACCTTCTGCGGGGGTATTTCTATTCCAAGATCACCGCGCGCCACCATTATACCGTCAGATGCGTCGATAATCTCATCAAGATTCGTCATACCCTGTTGATTCTCAATCTTCGATATGATCTTGATGTTTTTGCCCTTCTCGCCGAGAATGCCACGGATCTCGGTTAACGCGGCAGCGTTTCGAATGAAGGAGGCAAATATCATGTCGACATCCTGATCGACACCGAATTGAAGATCGGATTTGTCCTTCTCTGACACCGCTGGAAGATCCACCGGTACTCCTGGCAAATTCACACCTTTGCGGGAACCCAATGTACCGCCATTTTCAACGGAGGTCGAGATTAAATTGGGACCTAAGGAATAAAAAAAATTACACGGAGTTCTTTTTAATATCTCTCAAGATTGCACTAATATTTATTGGCGCGATATACTATATAAAAATAGTATTTTTTAAATTGTAGCTTGAAATTAAAAGGATCAATGTATTTTATACATTAAAAATTCATAAATAAATAGCACTTGAATATTATATTCTGAATTTAAATATTGATTGATGTTATCATAATAACAAAATTTTGTTGAAATTTATACACTGTATCAATTTTTATATTCGCATCCGAATTCGTAATTTGTTCAAATATAATATTTCCAAAATAAATGACCCGCATGTTTAAATACAAAATATTTAACAATCAAGTCGCGAAATATCACTTGTAGCTCTATAAAACTACAAGTTTTAGATATTTTAAATTAAATATTGATTTAATTATTCAATTAAATTAGATATTTAAAAAATATGCCACTCCCAAAAAAAGATAAATAAAATTGCAATAATTTTTGAAACTTACTAACGGCAGAGACGATGAGAGAGATCAAGCCGTCATCCACAAACACGCGATTCCCTACTTTCAACACTTTCGAGATGTTCTCGTAATCAACGTAAACAACTTGTGCATTTCCCTTCTCCATATACGCCTTGTCGGTGGACAGTTTAAAAGTCTGACCCTTGACTAATTCCACTTCAGCTGAGCCGCCCTATCGAGACAGTAAGTTGAAAATATTATACTTTCATTATTTAAATTCCTGTCTTTAAATATATATATATATATGTATAAGCATAATCAATTACGTACGCCTTCAAGGAGACCGGTACGAATTTCGGGACCCTTCGTGTCAAGAGCGACAGCAACGGGGATGTTGATGCCGGCTTGGGCGCTCAGATTCTTTTGCGCCTGGCGAACATTGGCGATAGTTTCCGCGTGATATTCGTGGGATCCGTGAGAGAAATTCAATCGGGCGATATTCATCCCCGTCGCGATCATCTTCTCCAGGGTCTCCACTGATCGGGATGCGGGACCAATCGTGCAGATGATACCGGATAAACGGACGAAGGACACTCGACTGTCGATGTCCAGGGCGCACATATGATCCAGTTGACTTTGAGCGTATAACGCCTGATTATTCGGCTTACCGGCCATCTGCGAAAATTTAAAGAAATCAGAAAGAGCTCTCGAATTGAAAAAAATTAGATAAAAGATCGGTTAGGCTTTAATTACAAGGCTTTGAATCTAGATACATACTAAGTATGCGTTATCCACATACGAATTGTACGTAGTAGATTGTGAATAGGCAACTGTGTGTGTGTGAATTAGAGCGTATAAATTAAATTTACACATTCATATGTTAAGATAAAGAGAAACAATATATATGAACAATTTTAATGTATCAATTATATAAATTTCGCATGCATAAAAAGAATTCACTGTCAAGAAAACAAAACCAATGTTTGGAAGCGTTAATTCTTTAAAACGTTCTTATGATCATCGCGTTAACATTATTCTTGATTATTTCATTCCACAAATAAACAATGTACAGCGAAAATATATTTCTCAGTACGAATAAGTGCCGCTGTTTCTGGCTGTGCGAAGATAGAATTGCATCGACAAAAATAGAAGTATTTCGCGTCGAGATGAAATAATTGAATGTACTGTAAGAGACTTTACGCTAAAGTTGCAACAGCCGTATTTTGTAGACGTATTTTTATTTTGTGCTAAATGCAGACGTTTAATATTTTTGATTTTTTCACATTTCATAATTACGAATTTAATTGTAAGTCCATAAACTTTCAATTCTTTGAGCTCAAATTAAAATCAAATTAAGTTTGCATGTAATTATATTTACAATCTGTATTTTTTTCATTCTTGATATGAATCTCAATTAAATTAGGAAAAATTCAGATTCGAAGAATCACATTTGACGCCTAAAGCACAAATTGTAATTGCTGCCCTTTATGATCGATAATAAAAATTTTTCGTTTGTCTAACGTGAATGTATCTTGAAGATATGAGAAATGTTGCATCAAGGTTTAATATCTGCAAAGTTTAACAATGCAGATAAGTTTCGCTATCGCGTTTAAGATAAAAGGCGGATGAATTCTATTTGTTGACTGATCATTACGAAGAATAGCATCGTGTTACATTATAAACGTCTTATCATCATCTCTATCGTATAAAGACAACGTGAATGACACATTTTCGTCTAATTTATTCAAAAAACTCGAAGTACCGACAAACAAGTAAAAAAAAAAAAAAGTTAGAAAAACGGCAAATTTATATACATATATACATACCTACTCTATTCATTTCTTTATCGCATTTACACCGAACAGGCGCTTATTGTTAGCAAGGTGACACGATTCTACGTCGCGTTTGCTGGTGCTCAAATCGTTTCTAATATCACGCAAATGTACACTAGAATGTGCGAAGCCTTGCATTGTAAACGACTTTAATTACGATTGCAACACAAAACTCTGACTCATATAACGTCGTCATATAATGTCGTCATATAACGTTACATCTAGCAAACCTTTTATATGTGTCAGAAAAAATATCACATCCAAGTAAATATTTCAATTATTTAGTACACCACGAGATCACAATATCAGTATCACTGTAATGTATTTAACAAAACGATAAGGGAAATGCAAATAATATTGAGAAAATAATAATCGTCATCATAATTGTCAAAAAATATTATAAAAATAAAAAATATTATAAGATAAGATCGTGTGATTAGAGTTGCAATAGAATGATAGAGTGTACAATTTATGTAACATTATATTACATCAAAAAGTATCTTTTTATCAATAAAAGCACATTCTACATATATGCGTCTATCTTTCACACCAAGATAAAAACAAATCTATATACCTTTTACACACCGAAATAAAAACTATTAGGCATCTATAAGCAAGAAATTCTTTAAAAGAGAAGTGAGTCTGTAAATCTCTCGAGATAAATCTTTGTCGGCAGAAACTAAAGCGATGTATCTCCTACAACCAATCCCGACTAATCTTACCTTCTCTATATAAAGACAGATTATTTTAGGAACTTCTTCACAGACACAGTTAAAGGATCTTTTAACGACAATACTAAGAAATTGACAATATTACGGAAGGAAGAAGAAAGGAAGAAGAAACGGTGCAGTTTGTGTTTTCAATACAAAACTCGAGGTTATCGCACACGAAATAACACAGAAAAGTTAGAAAAGTCACAATAACATTTCCGCGCTTCGAATGCTACGTAATATCAACGTCATATCTTATACTAGAATGAAAAAAAATTAATCAAATCAATGTCGTCGATCAATTCGCGCGCATGAGATTATTATGTTTAATACGCGTATTTAAAGTCAAAAATCTAACAAATCACAACAATGATGAATAGACACAATGTAGGTCCCGCACTTTCTTTATATTAATAATTCATATTACATTATAATTTTTTTTTATATTTTCCGGGTTGCGTTTTAAGCAGAGAAGAATGTACAAAAACGCGAGCGGATTTGCAAAAACCGTACATATAGCGTATGTGCATGCGCAAACGAAAAACAAAAATTCAAGCAGCCTTCAAAAACAAAAGAAAAAAACACATATATATCGAAACCATTGTAATTTCGGTGAATCAAACGCATCGCGTTCGCTGATACAGGAAATGCCTGGTACGATTGTCGTCGTCTTTCTTCCAACATTACAGATACATATTTAGAACATATTGGCTTAGTGTTCACCGAGATTACATTGGTCTCTCCCAATGAATTATCATCGCTTGCAAATCACACTCTTCAGCGAAGGAGGAGATATATCAGTCGCGAGATCGACGAGACGGTAATACCTGATCGTCGACGGTGATCCAGACCATTTTGGCGGGCTGCGCAAAGAGAAAACGAGAGAAGGAGATTAGTGACGATGCGTTTGTAATGACGATGTCGCGAAAACTCCATCCGACTGCAAGGGCCACGCGCGAATGCGGCTGCCGCCCGGCGTCGCCGACGAGGCGCAACGAGGTGCATGGCGTCGTCGACGACGACCGGAGATGCCGACGGAGTGGGAAACCGAGGATGCGACACATCGGACGATCGGTGACGATGCCCAGTGCATACGAAAGGCTCGCGCGAACGGCGCTCTATCAGCGCTGTCCGGGATCCGAAAATAGGATCACATCCGCTGGATGGACATCGCGTCTTTTCGAAATAATCCCTCGTGGACCGGGAACAGGGACATCGATCGGCGGAAAATGGCGTGAAATTGTTTCGGATTTATATTCAGGTCGGATGGATCTTTCTGGGAAGGTGCGTAATGTGAATAAGTACGAAATATGACGGTGTCTCGATGAAGACGTGTGTTTTATCGCAGAATTTATTATATAAATGGGAATGTATTTCATTAGAGAATAAAATTGCAAAAAATTTACTCTGCTATTGTGCCAATTTGAACTTGAAGAGCCTCTCGAAGAAATTGTACTTCAAATTCTAAAGCATCTTCTATTTGTTTTACAAATGTTTATCACGTACACGCGTAACTATTGCACACAATCGACAGCTGACTTCTAATCACAAGACTCCTGAGCGTTTCCAAGAATGATTCCGGATGCATGACAAGTATTTAGATGCATATGTTTTTACGTCATTTAGAAATTAATTATTCAAATGATTTTTCCAAAAGCGCATGGATTATAGCAAAATATTGAAATAAGTCTACGATTATGTCCTCTGCATGTACACTTTAAGTTTAAGTTTTTGCAATGAAAAGCTAGAAAGAATCTGGAACGTCTACTACGATTACAATATATCGATTTGATGTCGCCGAAATTTCATACTATTATAACATTAGAGGATATCAGATTAATTAATCAATTTTTCTCTGTCCTCCGTGAGAAAGATAATATTGGAAAAATTTTTAATTATATATATTGCTAGTTATTTAAAATATTTTTGAGTAACTGGCAATACATCTTACAATATTTACACGATTGATAGTCGACGAACGCTCATACGGCTTCTTTCTGTTCACCTTGATTCCGTTCAGAGCATGCGTAAGCACGTGCTCAAGCAAGTAATCAGCTGATAGCGCATAGCAGCGCAGTTTCGAGCTTGACCTTCTACGCATGACTTCATTCACTATGATAAAACAAAAATGTATATCTATATACACTGTATCAATCGTCACGACGCGACAACCGTGACATAATATATGTACGAGAAAAAGAGCTTATATTTTTATATAAAATAATTCTCACAAATAATGAAGAATTAATTTCTAAAAAATCCTTGAAACCCATTAAAAATTTATTTATAAATTACGTAGACTTATTTCTATTGCGTATATAATGTCTATCAGCCTCGATATTATTGTATCGTTACTATTCGTTGACAACGAATCGATCGTTGGAATTATGAATTTAAATAAATGAATTTCAATTGAAGTGATATACTATCGGTTCGGGAAACGATAACGCTGAGTAATTTTTGAGAAAAAAGGAAGGTCAGGATTTATCAAAGCGAATAGAAATAGGCTCGCTTTTATTAATTTCAATCTTTTCCAGACGATAAGGTACATTTTTTTCATTCTCTCTTCTCCGACCTTCTTCCTGTGAGAAGAGATAATTTCGTGTGTATCAAAACAGGAATTAGAGAGCATCATACAGTTCCCGACCTCCAAATGCTCACTATGAAGACCCTAGATTCTACAGAATCTTGAATCACACGATATATGTCAAGGAATGATAATCTTTTTCGAAAAAAAACTATTTACTTTTTTTCAGAAGAGAGATCTTAGCCGTTTATATCACATACGATTTACTTTATATACATGAATGATAATCAAGAGATTATTTCTTTTGCAGACAAAATTAAGAGATCGATATTTAATCAACCTTCAGCTCGACTTTTTCAATTTATGCCTATCATCTATTAGCCTGTTGACTACCAATAAAGCCAATGAGAATTTGCAGCCATTATTGCAACGCGCAATCCAATTCTTATCTTCCTTAAAAGTTAGATATGTGGTACAAATTAATATTATATAATGACTAATAGCTATACCTTTGTAGAGTATTTGTGTAATATAATCTAATAAAATGTAGACAAAAATAAAACCATGATAAATCAATATCCTTAAAGAGTTATATGTATGATGAGAAAATTATGGGAATATATAGAGAAATTTATTATCATTTTTTTTTAATCTCCAAAATGCATCAGAATATTATAATCCTAAATAAAAAAAAAAGTGTTCTAAATTTTTTGATATCTTTTCATTTACTAATTTGCTCTACCTACACGATACATACCCTATAATCTGAAAATCAAGATTGTTATAACAGAAACATATCGTATATTATCCCACGCAACGCGAAGGGACAAAGCATCGTGAGGCTGTCCTTCAGACAGACCTACAATGCCAAAACGTTGCCCATTAATTCCCCCTCCGAAAAATTCGAAGACCTTGAGCGACTCGCTCGTCGAAAATCCGGCCGTTCCGGAATAGAGGGAGTCTATTCGTACGGAAGAAGATCAATACCGGTGAGAAGGAATTATGAGGACGGTTGGACGATTACCTTTGTCTCGTTTGCCTGGTAAAAGCAGGAGGATCAACGGTAGTTTCGTGAAAGACTGAAATCAACAGCTACGGCAGACGGCTGGCAACGAGGCAGACTTCCCGGCGATTTGTGATAGACTGGCGTTTTGAGGACGCAGAAGGTCACCACTCCCTCTGATCATGCGTTCTGGGCGGGCAAGTTCATCGTCGACTGTCGGCTGATTTTCATCACGCGATAGCATCCCTACCTGCCGGCGGCTCGATAGAGAACATTTCTGCCGGCGGATCGATCAGAAACGTCCCGGTCGAGGCGAGGGATTCGTTGGCCGGATTGACCGAGATCCCCATTTTGACAGGTATGACGTCAGCATCCACACCTAGGGCGCCAAATATAAAATATTTAGAAAGTCATGAAGAATCCATAGATATAAATGTTTAGGAAATAGCAATCAAAATAACCGCTGATATCCATTTTATATTATAACAGTTTTCTTCAAATTAACATTAAAAACCTGAGACATAAAACTATGTAAATATTTAGTAATGTAATCGTCTAATTTAAATACAAGCTTCAAAGAGAAGCTTGAATAAATCTCGAGATCATATCGCCGAATTTGAATATATATATACTATAAATGGGAAGGTCAATGACGGGCTTCAATGAACCATTGATCCGAATCGCGACTTCTATTGCGTAAAATATAATACTCATGGATAATAGAGTTGCTAATAGCGTCACTTGAAATAATAACTATATTTCTTATTGATGATTTAACCGATTTGAAATTGTAAATAAGCAGTTGCAAATTAAAAATGTCAATTTAAGAAAATTTATCTCATTAATTGATGGGTAGATATAAAAAATTTTTCGTGTGTATTGTCTCTTTTAAAAAAATATTTAAGGGATGTGCGCCTAAAGAGCATTTTGGATGAGAAACAGATTTGATACATTTGCAGGTACAAACAGTTAATTGAGGATCCAAATAAGAATTTTAATAAAAGTCTTTTAATTGAAACATGGTCTAACTAGTGGTGTGATTCATTTTTTACAAAACTCGTGTCAGCTTATCTACTCGTGACCTATATATACCAATAAAGCAACCACATCATGTATTGCCAGTATCTCTAAGTATATTTATATTAGATACACGTATGTATCTTAAAAAATGATATTAACTATAATGATATACAGATAAAATGTTTCAATAGACAAAAATTTTGCGATAGATTCATGAATACAATCGCTATAATACTAATGTGAATCCATATCCCGATGAAAATCTTTCAGAAAACTCTGAGAAATTTTATTATTTATCTCTCTATACAACTATAATAATACACTACATCATAGTTTTCTTAAAAATAAATATTTGAAGAAAAATTTTGTTTCAATTATTTTTGCAAAGAAGATAATTAATTTTATATAAATAATTAATGTGTATTTCTCATACAAAGTCTATTAATTTAAATTGTGACAGAAAATTTACCTGAACACATTTTACGATTTGATGACATTGAAATTTTACCCAACATCTTCAAATTGCGTGGCCTGTATGATGCTGTCCACTGGTGTTAGATCGCAGAAACACTCCTTCAAGCAGATTTATCGACCACGATTTATGCAAAACGAATCTCTTATATAAAATCTCTTTTCCATCTTCTAATCTGACCTAGAATGAAATTAAAATATGTTTCAATATTATATTGTAATATATTGTTTAAATTGTGCTGCAAAAGGAGCAAACATTATATTTTATTTATAAAAATATTTAAAAACAACATTAATATAGTAAATATAATGATCAAATTTTTTAAGAAAATTTTTCCATTATCAATATCAAAAATAAAAAAGTTAATTACGAAAGTAAAATCTACATTAATTAAATTTTTAATTAAAACTTGACAAAATATTAAAAAATCACAAAAATGTTTATTTAAAAAATTATATTTCAGCAAATTTGTGTGTATTTACGAAAATGTATTTAATATTCATATTTTTTTCTTGTATTGTTCTATTTAGAATATTGTAATGTTTTAAATTATAATATTTTATATCTAAATTTTATATCTATAAATATATTTTTCATATAATGACAAATTGATTTAATTCCAGAATATTAATTAATCGATATATAATTAAGAACTAAATTCCATTGATAAGCACAAATAATAAGATTGTTATAATTTATTATTTCACGATACGATGATTATTTTATTCTCATTGTATTATATATTATATCATTTTATTTATTATAAAATTCTAATACATATATGTGTATATAACTAAATGTGTATATAAATAAAATCTGATAACATCACAAACTATACTATGAGTATAGTACTGTTTTTATATATGCCATATGCCATATGGCATTGTGCGTGTGTTGAATGCGCGTGCGCGTACATAGAAATTTTAAAATAAAACTTTAAAATTAAAGTTAATGTGGCAAATTAATGATGATTTTACATTCAATCTAAAATAGAAATTTGAATTATTTATTTATACAATTTTATTTACTATATATATA
>NW_021853535.1:54001-58514 GCF_003651465.1 Formica exsecta
ATATATATATTGAATTTATAATTATAATATAATCACATTATTTTAAACTTTTGCTTATTGTAATAATCCAATTCACTTAATATATAGTTAATGAACTTGAAAAAGATTATCAGTTCTCTTCCATAATATAAGATTCCATAAATATTAATGACCTTTACCTGTTATTCTCTATATAAGTTGCGATAGATTCAACAACATCACGTGCTCTTCATATGAAACCATGAGAGATAACATTCTGGAAAGCACTGTATACTTGTGTGTTGATCATGGAATGTTGGACGAAAGCGATTTTGAGACACTCTGTACGCCATTCGCCTAATAAAATTAATGCAAATGAACCGCTCACGACAGCAGACGCTTCGCGTCTGAGGCGAATTGTCGCACTTACCTCGAGAAGACATCTCAAAGATATCTAATTACGTAAAAAATTAAGATAGAAGGCGTGAAATTGGTTGTTGAGGCGATAAGATCCCCCAACTGAGCGAGGATACTGCGATAACGACTGCAAAGTGTTGTCTCTCTGGTGACCACTTGTTTGTGTCTTTCATCCAGTTGCTCAGTTTGCTTTACGTTCTCTGCCACGCACGTCCGGATCGACTGTAAGCATAATGACTGATCAAAATAAAGTGATCAATTTCGGCGCCGGCCCGGCTAAATTGCCGCATGAGGTATGTTTTATAATATTCTTCCTACATTCTTTTTTTGCATTCTTGTATTTGCACCAATAGAAATTCACAAATTAACAGATTATTTCTTAAAGAAATGAATGATCGATTCTAAAACTAATTTTGCTGCTTTACAATATATTTAAAGAAGAAATAGCTGAAAAACGTACATAATTTTAAAAAAATACATGAATGAAAAAAAAAATCTATAAAGAATATAAAATATTTATTAAATATAAAGTATATTTTACGAGATGTATAACTATAAAGAAATAGGAAAAAATGGCATATAATTATTAATCTATTTCAAATTTACTAATATATACTGTGTGAATATTTTTATATATTCTACGTGATTATATATATAATTATATAAACGATACACGAATACGGCATATATATATATATATATGAAAAAAATTTAATGATTTTTGCTTCTGTGTAGCAACATAAAACTCAGGATAGATTTCATCAGTTGTAATTAGCAGCCGTAATAAAAACACGTTATTATTTTTCCGAGATACGGCCGACAAAACAACTGTCCGTAGATAGCTTCCACATTTGTGCCATTAAAAGTTTTCGAATATCTGCGCATAAAATTATCTGATTTCAATAACAATTGGTTCTTTCCAAAATTAAAAAAAAAAAAAAATAAAAAACTGATATAAAATGAACGAATTATTCATTCATTCGTATAACTTTAAAATTAAAAAAGTTCATATAATTTCGAAATATTCTATATACAGAATTTTTTTGCATAAATTCTAATATAATTAAAATGTCAATGTAATAGTTACTTTATATTTTGTCAATATTCTTATATCCTTTTTATAATCTTTCTAAATTCCTTTTATCTTGTTCTATATTTGTGCCATATCTGTTTCGTAATTTTCTAATAACTGTGTTTAAAATTGTTCTTTCTATTTGAACAAAGTTACGCACGCAAGTTTGATTAATATCGCGTACTAATCAAACATTCAACTGTTTTGCAATTCATGCAATAATCCGAATGCGTATGCATCACGTGCATCGATAATGATTTAAAAGAAGTTTATAGAAGTTATTTATGTATGCAATGGTATAGCAAGTAGCACAAAATACTAGTATAATTTTCGAAAGACTTACACAAGAGTGACTCCTGATTTTTAATTCTGTCATATCGATGACGAATAAACAGCCATGCATTTTACGCGTCATTATTATCACAATAAAGTAATGAGTTCCGTTTGCTTGTGTGATAAACGCAAATGGTTCTGAGATAAATACCTGAAATTCTACGATTATGTTGTGTTTTTATATTAATTGATACTGGACCACAAGAGATAACAGAGAAAGCATGCGGGTCAATCGCGTTCATTGAACTAACTCGCGTATGTCGGTTAATCGAGATTGCTCCATTATTTACAGGTTCTGAAAGACGTGCAAAAGGAATTGCTTGGATATGGAAACACGCAAATCAGCATCCTCGAATTAAGTCATCGGTCGAATGATTTTAATAATGTCATCAATAATGCCCAGACCACATTACGGGATATCCTGTGAGTCTAGACTAAAAATCACATTCAAATTATTCGACATATGACTGGCTTATTTTGAAAGTGATACAAATTTATTTAAATGTATATAAAAATTTATTTTTGCAAGACGTTTAGAAACTGAACCATTTTCTTATATCGTTTTCTCAAAATAAACGATGCAATATAATAAAAAATTATAATAAAATCCTCTAGAACTCTCAATCTTAATGTTAATATTCTTAAACAGTTACCATCGACTTTTTCCCAATTAATTGAAATGTTCATATAATATATAATAGAGCAATTAAAATTAAATTTATGATTCTTTTATCCTTTAGAGTTCATTATTCTGCCAGAAAAATATAATAATCGTAATTATAATATTCGAGTTTCTTCGTAATTCTATTGATTTTGATAAGATGTTCTTTTTTTTTTAAAGAAACGTTCCCGAAAACTATAAAATTTTGTTCATGCAAGGAGGCGGCACTGGACTTTTTGCAGCAATTCCTCTGAACATATTGAAAACCGGAACTGCGGACTATCTAGTAACTGGTAAGAGTGAAAAATAAAAAGATGCAGCAGTTTTTAATTTTTTAAACAAAATAATGAAATAAAATTTTTTTTCAGGTTCATGGTCGGCAAAAGCGGCGAAAGAAGCGACCAAGTATGGAAAAGTGAATATGGTGTTACCTAAAACAACAAAGTACACAGAAATTCCGGATCCTTCCATTTGGAACCTAGATCCGAATGCTTCATATGTTTATTATTGTGACAACGAGACTGTCCATGGTGAATAAAATGCTTCAAACTGTTTTCTTCTTATTGTTTCACACCACTATATGTGAAATAAATGTCGAAATAAATGCTTCCAGGAATTGAATTCGGTTTTATTCCGGAGACAAATGGAGTGCCACTTGTCGCTGACATGTCGTCCAATATACTGTCGAAATCTTTTGATGTATCCAAGGTATAAGCATCTTGATTGAAAGTGTATCAAGATGTGATTTGCATTTAATGACTTTTATTTGTAAATCACGTAGCGTGTGATTTCATATTATTTCATCATTTTCTAAGTGATTTACAATAGAGCAATTCCGAATTGATATAACTGTTTGCGACAACTTCTGTCAAAAAATTTCTTATCTATCTAGAACTCGTATTATACATCACGTTTTCTTTTAGTTCGCGTTAATCTTTGCGGGTGCGCAAAAGAACATCGGCCCAGCCGGTGTAACTTTGGTAATCATACGGGATGATCTACTCGGCCGTGCCATGGATGTGTGCCCAACGGTGTTGAATTTTACCATTATGGCGAATGATAATTCTCTGCACAACACGCCACCCGTCTTTCAAATTTATGTAGTGGGGTTGGTGTTCGAATGGATCAAACGGAATGGTGGCGTCGAAGGTATGCAAAACTTTGCACAGAAGAAGAACAGCAAGATATACGATGTGATCGACAATTCAGGAGGTTTCTATACATGTCCTATCAAGCGAGATGCGCGTAGTAGAATGAATATTCCGTTCAGAATAGGTAATGGTGATGAGAAGCTCGAAAAGGAGTTCCTTTCTGGTGCCGCAGCTCGCGGTATGTTGCAGCTAAAAGGTCACAGGTCAGCAAAAAATATCTGTCAGAAATGATATATTTAACTACAGTAAAGTTATAGCAGAAAATGATTTTGTTTACACGTTCATTATGACAATCTTTAAAAGTTCAAAAATTTTATAATAAAAGAATAATTTTTTTTTCATAAAATATTCAATTGATATTCAAGTAGCTATGATTTCTCTTTACAGATCGGTAGGTGGAATACGCGCATCTTTGTATAACGCAGTTACAGAAAAAGAGGCGGACGCATTGGCCGATTACATGAAATGGTTTCATAATGAACATTGCAAATAGTCTGAAAAATAACTAACTAAACATTTTGAGAAAATGATAGATATATGTTTTTGAGAAAAAAAAATCTATTCAAAAATGTTATTTATATAAATATACATTTGTATCGTATATAACTTTTATATACAAGTTTTCATATGCAATATATTTTGATGTTATTTTTGCTCTTACCATTGTACTTACAATTTCATCAATTGCATTCTCAGAATTTGTACTAGCAACTCTCTTCAGAAGTATCGCAATGATTTGCAAATAAAATATCTAATTCTCTTTCTAAAGCAGGATTAGTTTTACGACACCCATCTATGACAGCTTTCGCCCACTAAAATAAATTAAAATTTTGGAATGTAATATTGATGCAATTCTTTTTTATAACTTTTATTATCTTTACTAATAAGAATGCTTTACCTTAAAATATTCCTTTACTCTTT